>NC_053023.1:124573601-124853745 GCF_003073215.2 Triticum urartu | reverse complement strand
TAGCTTTGTCCTGTTTGGCGCTAAAATCCTCCAATGCTTGCTATTGCACCAGAAAGTATGCATCTGAATGCTCTAGGGACTTCCGCAGTCCTTCCGCTTCTTGCCGCAGCACAATTGATCGATGTCTTTTAGCTTGTAGCTAAGACACAAGAAACCAAACTGATTCAGACAGTGAGTTTGAATAGCTTATGCAAGCGGTAGTGGCCAGTAACTCGAACAGTAAACCAAGACAGGACTTTGGGGTTGCCTCACTGTCTTCAAGGTAGTTTTCCTTACCTGTTTTATCATCTTTGTTGAGAACAACAAGGATGTCTCACGATCCTGAACCTTATCTGCATTACTTCCTTTATCATTGCTTAATAAGGCACTCTTCCCCAATATTCTGTCAGCATTCTAAAACAAGAAACAAGCAGACACATAACAGGTTTAGCATGTACTAGTATATGAAACTCATTTTGGTGAACCAGTTCATTAGTAAGGTGGACAAGATTAAACTACCAAGTCTGTCGGATGTGGGGTTCCGGCAAACTCTTAAGGTTCGAACAGTGGGGTGCGCGTGAAGTCTTTTCCTCCCACCGATCTACGCCCTAGCTCGCTAAGATCTCGTGGACGAACTCGACGAACTCGCAACACAGAAAGACATGAGGTTTATACTGGTTTGGGCCACCGTTGTGGTGTAATACCCTACTCTAGTGTGGTGCTGGTGGATTGCCTCTACGGCTGATGATGAACAGTACAATGGAAGAACAGCCTCCTGAGGTTGAGGTGTTCTTGAGCTCGGTGAGCTAGTGTGTGTGTGGATGGTTTGAATGATCCGTCCCTTACTAAGGTGGTGGCTAGTCCTATTTATATTGGCCCTAGTCCTCTTCCCAAATATCGAGCGGGAAGGGAGCCAACAATGGTGGGCTAATTCAAAGGGGGACAGCTAGTATAAGCTATCCTGGCAAAAGTGGTCTTCGCCTGCCAAAAGCTCTGGTGGTGACGCCGTCTTGGGCTCCACAATGACCTCCGTATTGTCGTCCTCCTGGTCTTGGTTTCGTCGCACCAATATAGCAACCTTTGCCTGATGCCTCGGTACTCTTCGCCTGCGCTAGTCTCCTTAGCACCAAAGAGGAAACAAGGACGCTGCGCATGCTGTCGCCCGCCTGGTGCCTGCCTGGTGCCGTGCGTCATGGCTCACGTCACGAGGGCCTTGTGAGGTTTGCCACGCCTTGATATCTCCGCTCCTCATGAGGTTGCCTGGCTAGGCTACTCCAGAGGAGGTCTTGCATCGTCCACCTCGTGAGGCTTGGACCCTCGCGAGGGTCTTGGATGCTTTGTCGGTGAAGATGGGCTGTTCGGCCTGCAGGCTCAGCCACGCAGCGGGCCGTAGGCAGGCAAGTCTGGGGAACCCCCGTTCCCAGAATGCCGACAGTAGCCCCTGGGCCCAAGGTGCGCTCGGGCTTGGCTTCGCAGCAAAGCCAAGGGCCAAGCACGGAGCGCCACGGGCCCCCAAAGCCTGCGGCCTCGGTTGACGTGTGGTGGATGATTTGACGTGGGCGTCTCCGGTTCCCCATGTTGCCTCAGCAACTGCTCGACTTGTCAGGTCCCCGCGACATGCAAGGAAAACCATCATTACCTGCGATCGCAGGAGAGGCCGGTTGCCCTTCCCTTGCTATAAATGGTGAGGGGGCGGAGCCCCCGTTTCCCATCTCTTCCTTGCTTGCTTGCTCCTTCCTCCTTGCTCCATCACTTGTAGTGACACCCATGGCACCACGAAGGAAGTTCTCCACCGCCGATAAGGGGAAAGCCCCTCGCGAGGGACCTACTCCCCGGAGCCCAAGCGCGGCCACGGCCGCCCGCGCAAAGATGCCGCGACCCCCGTCGTGACCCATTGTCGAGATAGCGCCACGACACGCAGAGTGGGTCATCCCAGCCATGGCGGTCCAGTTGGTGTGGGGAGGCGTGCCATGGTGGCGTGGCCTCCTCGTCCGCGCTCCCACACGGCGGAGGTGTCGCCGGAGTTCATCATCTGGTCGGAGAACCCGGCCGGCAACTAGCTCCAACTCCCGCGCTTCTTCGCCAGCGAACTGCCGGCCTCTAGTCCAGGCGGACTATGGCTGCAGGCAGATGGCTGCTGCAGCAAGGCCTCTTGGGTTGCAGTCGAGACTTCTGCCACGGGCAACATAGCCCTGGCTCGCGGCTCGCAGACATTCACTCGCGCGCGCGGCTTGGGCAGGCGGTGCACCCTCCACTTCAGGTACGATGGTAGGTCGACCCTTTATGTGAGGTTGTTTGGGGAAGATGGTCGCCGCGCTGGGTGCTGCCCCAAGGGGAACGACGGTGAGGAGGTACTCGGCCTTGGGGACGGTCCCGACGAGGACGAGGGCGAGCCCGCCCTCGTTGGCGTTCGTGTCTCGTCCAGCTATGGCGGCTCTTCCTCCAGCTACAGCTCTAGAGTGGCGGCTATGCCCAGCCGCCACGCCCGTTTTGAAGGCGGCAGTGGGTCGTCTCGTCGCCGCACCTCCATGAAGCATGAGTAAGGATCTGGCTAGGCTCGGGGTAGTGCTAGGTGCCTGTCCTCGCGGATCGCTGCAACGCTACTTTTGTTTTGCTCTTTTCCTGCATCAAGAATTTAACTAGCATGGGCCCAGGGGGCATGTACCGAACTATGGTTCCTTCGTTATATCAGTATGCGTGCTGTTCTCGTGCTGTGTCATTATTTTGTGCAAAGATAACTTAACCTGGCATACTCAGGATGTCCTCTTCCTCGCGAAGCATTTATTTCCTCGCATTCATCTTGCCTCGGTGGCCTGCATTCGCTCAGGAACTGCGAAAAACTCGTTAGGAAGTGCACTAAAATATTTGCCGTGCATCCTGGCCCTGACCTGACGCGTTGTGTCACGGTACCCGAGGGGCACAGACTAGGAGAGGTGTGCTAGCTTTTGGGCTTGAACGAGGCTGGCTCGCGAGAAGGCAGAAAGGAGAAAAAATGCTCGCGAGGATACCTGCCTAGCCCCCTCGCGAGGCATGCGAGAGAGAGAACACGAGCAAATTCGAGCCGGAAAAAACATAGTCAGAGGCGAGGGAATCAAATCGGCAAGGAACGCCAAAGGCAAACTTTGATTGAGAAAAAGCGAGTCAACTACGCAAAGCAAATGAAAAGCCGCGTCCGGCACCTAATCTAGTCTTCAAGTCTTCTTACCAGCGCGGAGCTAAGTGTTGTCCACTAGGCGTGGGAGGAAGCCCCAGGGCCTGAGCCCGGCGCTCCTGAGACTCCGGGGTGTGTACAGCCCCACTCATTATTATGTGAGATTGTCACGGGCGGTGATTCTTCACAGGCACCGGGCCTTGCTTCTCAGGCTGTGGGACTTGCTTCATGGATAAAACTTCCGAAGATGCTGGATGTTCTAGGCGTTGCACAAGCTTTCGCTCGTGTGGGAGGGCCCGTTCTGTGATAGGTCCTCTCCAGGGAAGGGTTGCACAAGCTTTCGCCCATGTGGAAGGGCCTGTTTAGGGTCGTCCATGTCTCCAGGCCGGGTGCATCAGGCCTCCAGCTTCTTCTTGAAGGTCCTGGTCGTGAGGCCCCTCAGGACTTTCACGTTAGCATGCTCGGCCTGACCGTTACTCCTGGGGTGGGCCACTGGAGCGTAGCATATCTGCGTTCTAAGGTTAGCAGAGTAGGTTTTGCAGAGGTTGCTGGTAAACTTCGAACCATTATCTGTGATGATGCGGTTGGGGACCCCGAAGCGGCTCACGAGGCCCTTGATGAACTTGACAGCAGAGCCGACTGAAATGGTACGGACGGCTTCCACTTCCGCCCACTTGGTGAACTTGTCGATGGCGACGTAGGGATAGCAGTAGCCCCCTGGAGCCCGGGGAAACGGGCCTAGGATGTCCAGCCCCCAGACCGCAAACGGCCATGTGAGCGGGATGGTTTGGAGGCCCTGAGCAGGCTGATGGATTTGCTTGGCATGGAATTGGAAAGCTTCACAGGACTTCACAAGCTCGGCCGCGTCGTTTAGTGTTGTAGGCCAATAGAATCCACTGTGGAACACCTTGCTGACGAGGGTCCGTGACGACGAGTGATGTCCGCAGTCACCGCCGTGTATGTCAATCAATAACTCCCTTCCTTGATCGCTGGAGATGCCGCGCAGTGTGACATCGTTCGGTCGTTTCCTGTATTACTCACCGTCTTGGATACAGTATGCCGTGGCCTGCCGGGCCACGCGCTCCACATCCTCTTCCTTCTCCGGCAACGTCCCGTGCATCAGGTACTCCTTGAATTCCTTGATCCAGCACTCCTCCTGGGCTCGAGCGCCAAGAGCAGCCGAGCTCCTGAGGTCGGACCACAGGCTGGGGCTCCCGTGGTCGGGGGCTGTGGGAGTTCCTCCCGAGGCTGAGTCATGCTTGAAAGAGGTGGCGAAGCTGATGGCTTGAAGAGCCGCTATTCGAAGACGCCGGGCTCTTGCGGTTTCCGCTTGGATGCTCTCCTGGCGATGTCATCGGCTTCCTTGTTGGTGCCCCGGGGCACGTGCTGCAGCTCCAGGCCCGAGAACTGCTTTTCCATCTTGCGCACCTCTGCGAGGTAGGCCTCCATGTGCTCGTCCTTCGGCTCATACACCTTGTTGGAAAAGTTGACGAGGAGCTACGAGTCGCCTTTGATGGTGAGGCGCTTCACCCCTAGAGCCGTCGCAGCCCTTAGGCCAGCTATGAGGCCTTCGTATTCTGCGATGTTTTTTTTTGACTAAACACTGTGAGGCAACAGCCCCACAGCCTTTTATTAAAACTTGGCCAAACAAAACAAATACAAGGAGTTTAAAAAGTAAGGCTAACTAGGAGACAGGGGAACCTACCTATATCTGTACAAATATACAAATATACAAATATACAACAGCATATGCCACAAGATTAAGGCAAAGCATGAATCCAGTCTAGGAGAGGTTGCTTGATAGAGGCCTTCATCCTATAGGAGTGCAGAGTAATGTCATGGATGAATTTGGCTTTCCATCTGCCAAAGCTTGGCCTAATATGCCTGAAGATCCTGTCATTCCTTGTGGTCCAAATGCTCCAGGCAGCAAGGTAGACTACTTCAAAAAAGAAAGGATGGTTGAAACTTCTCTTGGCAGCCAGAATGCATTCACGAGGAGTTAGCCCAGCATACCGGTTAATTTGCAGATAATTCCAAACCCTGGTGCTGAAAGAGCAGTGGAAAAAAAGATGATTTCTGTCTTCATGCAAGTGGGCTATGCACAGTGGGCATGAGCTATCATCCTCCTGTGATCTCCAATGTCTTCGTAGCAACATATCCCTCGTATTGAGTCTATCATTCAGCATGAGCCAGGCAAAAACTTTTATTTTCATAACACACTTACTCTTCCATATCCATTTACAGGGATCATCATCAGGTAAGTGAGCATGGGCCATAATGTAAAAACTCTTGGCAGAGTATTGACCATTACCAGGTGTCCATGACCAAGTGTCAGGTTCAAGGGGCCTCCTTTGCAGTGTGGATAGATGAGATGTTAGAGACATCAGTTCATCCATTGCTTCCTGGGACAATGGCAGTTGGAAGTAGGTTGAAATATCAAAATCCTCAATGAAATCTCTGACTGAAATCTTATCATCCAGTGTGAATGAAAACAACCTAGGAAATCTCTCTTTAATTGGTTGGTGGCTTCCACCTAAGATCCATGTATCATGCCAAAAGAGAGAGCTATTTCCATCATTGATTGTAATAATACAGTGATTTCTGTAGGTGTCATGTAGTTTCATGATGTCTCTCCACCAAAAGGATCCACATTGAACTGTTGCATGAGGAACCACTCCATCATAGTAGGTGTCCCAGATCAAGGAAACCCATGGTATATCAGCCCTATTGTAAAACTTGTGTAAGTTTTTGGTAAGAAGGGCCTTGTTCTGGATTGCAAGGTTTATTATGCCCATGCCTCCCTTATCTTTTGGTTTACAAACCATTGGCCAGGCAGCTAATGACTGTTTAGGTGTATCAGAGTTTCCCCTCCATAAGCATTGCCTCATAATTCTCTCAAGCTGTTTAATGATAGTAGCTGGCAAGCTAAGACTGCAAAGGAAATATATTGGCAAGGAGGTAAGAACAGACACTAGCAGTTGTAGTCTAGCCCCCTGGGAGAGGAGGGAGGAGCTAGCAGAGAGTCTTCTTTCCACTCTATCTACCACAGGCACTAGGTCTTGAACTCTTGGTTTTGTGGTGCCCACAGGTAGGCCTAGGTAGGTAAAAGGAAGGGACCCAACCTGACATCCAAAAATTGCTGCCAATCTATTAGTTTCTTCCTGGGAGACATTAATTGGAAGAATGCAGGACTTCTGAAAGTTGACTTTCAAACCAGTTGATTTGGAAAAGGCCAGCAACATTTGCTTTAGAGCTAGGAGTTGTACTTCATCAGCTTGGGTGATTAACAAGGTGTCATCTGCATATTGGACAATTGGAAAATCTGGATCATTAGAGGGAATGGGTAGAGTAAGCAGTCCCTGTTGTAGCATATGGTTGACCACAGATTGGAGAAGGTCAGCAGCAATCACAAACAGAAGAGGAGAAAGGGGATCCCCCTGTCTGACACCACGTTTACAAACAAATTGTTTGCCAGGCACACCATTCAATAAGATAGAAGAAGATCCTGATGACAATAGTTCCTTGACCCATCCAATCCATTTGGCATCAAAACCCTTATATTTCAACATCAGTAGGATGAGGTCATGTTCAACAGTATCAAATGCTTTAGCAAAATCCAACTTGATGATAAGAATGGTTCTTTTGGACTGGTGACACTGATGTATGTATTCCAAGCTCCAAGCAATGCAGTCCTGAATAGACTTTGACTTAAGGAAGCCATATTGATTTTTATGGGTGCATGTGAGGATGACTTTCTGCAGTCTATTAGCCAATAGCTTAGTTAGGAACTTCAGACAAGTATTTGTGAGAGATATTGGCCTAAATTCATTTGGACCCTCAGGAGAAAGGATTTTTGGGATGAGTGTGACAAGAGATCCATTGATACTCTGTAAGGAGATTCTTCCTTCATAGAAGTCCTGCATTAACTTGAGGAAATCATCTTTAATTATGTGCCAGCATTTCTTAACAAACATTCTAGTAAAGCCATCTGGTCCTGGGGCTCTGTCAAGAGGTAGAAATTTCAAAACCTCATTTATCTCATCCTCAGTAAAAGGCCCAGATAAGCTCTCTAAGCCAGGGACTGGTTGTATCAAGGCCCTAAGAAAAAACAACATGTCAATTCCACATTTAACTCCCAATCTGTCTTTATATGAGGACCAGAGTAGTCTAGCCATTTCATTGTGAGTTGATAAAGTCACACCATCCTCAGTTACCAAGCTGGAAATGGAATTCCTTCTAAACCTCTCTGTTGCCATAGCTTGAAAAAACTTGGAATTTTCCTCACCCACTTTGATCCACCTGATGGTACACCTTTGTTTCCAATAAATGTACTGCAGGTGAAGGAGCTCTTCCAGGTGTAATTTCACAATTTTCCTGAAATTAAATTCTGGTCTAAACAGTGGTCTGGTTTCCTCTAAGTTATCAAAAGCTAGGATGACTACATTGCAGGCATTCATCAATAGCTTCAGCCTGGATATTCCTGTGTGCCATTTCTTAAGCTCTGACCTTAACCTTTTAAACTTATGGGTGAGGATTGCAGCAGAGTTAGATAAGTGCATGGGGGCAGACCAGGACCTTTCAACACATTCCATAAACCCAGGCATATCAACCCAGTAGTTTTCAAAATGAAAAACCTTAGCTTTTGGTATGGAGGTAGAGATTGAGACCACACAAGGCACATGATCAGAAGTAGTTTTGGCCAGTGGGTAGACCATGGTGTTGGGATACTCTGCAGTCCAAGAAGGAGTTGTAAAGAACCAGTCCAACTGTTCCAAAAGAGGAGTTTCTTGCATGTTTGACCAGGTATATGATCTCCCCTTGAGTGGCAACTCAATAAGGCCAAGATTGCCAATGATCTCATTAAAAATGAACATATCATTAATGTCACCCCCAGGCATATTTCTATTATCCAGTGATCTGATGAAGTTAAAATCTCCTAGAAATAACCAAAGTTCATCCTGTGGGATTTGAATATGATATAACCAATTCACAAAAGCATCTCTAAGCTCTCCCTGGCATGGACCATAGACATTGACTAAGGTCCAAGTTTGGTTATTTTGTGTGGAGGAGAAATTTATAACAATACCATAGCTCTGCAGATCAATAAGAGTACCAACCAGAGCAGATGAACACCATAGGACGATGATCCCACCAGAAGCACCCACAGAAGGAGAGTATACAAAATTATCGAATCTTCTAGGACAAAACTTCCTAATAGACCTTTGATCGAAGAAATCACACTTAGTTTCTTGTAAGCAGACAACAGAGCATTGGCTTTCTTCAATTTTAGCTCGCACAGCCCTCTGCCTAGCTTCAGAATTCAAACCTCTTACATTCCAGCAGAGAACTTTCCAGTTCTTATTAATGTAAGTACTCATGATAAACCAATGTGAGGGAATAGGGCAAGCACACTATCACATAATAATACTAACACACAATATAAGCAGCATACTGCATGAGATAGTTTAAAGGAGTCTGCACAACCATAAAACCACAGTGATCTGAAGAATGTAATAGCAGACCTAATAGATAATAAATGCCAGGACAAAGGGCCTGCCTCCCTATGATATTACAACACAAATCACTCATCATTGGACATGTCTGGTTGCTGAGCTCGTTTGGGCTCAGCCATAAGCTGATCCACAGATAGTTTCTCCAGAGGGATGCCCAAAGAGGCACCTAGAGTCTGCATAACCTGGATTGGTATAGGTGCTGGTCTGGGATCTGACGCCATGGGGCTTCCATTCTGATCAGTTGTCTCTTGAAGCTTGGGCTTCTTCGCCCGTGGCTGTCTCAGAGGTCTGGGCTTGACTGGAATTGGAGATGTTGGCTTGAAACCTTGCAGCTTGGCAGCACTTCTAGTCATTCGCCTATCTGAGAAATCTGCCTGAGGAGCCACCAGAGACTTTGGTTTTCTTCCCTTTTTCTGCAGAACAAGAGGTTCACTGACAAAAGGTTGTGGAGCTTGCATAGTGTGTAAAGAGGTTTCAGGTGTAGGCATGTTCGGGAGCCCATCATCAAAGGACAGTTTCCTAGCAACTGGCCTGTGAGGTGATGGTAGCTGATGTAGTGGTTGGTGTTGCTCATAAGACAGTGTAGGTGGCCAAACAAATGACATGTCTTTTGGAAGAGCTTGCAACCAAAATCTCTTAAGGGTAGGACACTAGATCATCATAGGTATCTGCTTGGGAATTGATGCAGTCAGAAAGCTGGGCAACAGAGACTCAAAAGTCCTCTGCCAAATCATGGTAGGTGGAAGAACTGGACCATAGACAACTCTGGCAGCGCCAACAAACTGTGGAGGTTGTAGGGGAGGTTGGTATGGTACAATAGCAAGGTTGTTATTGTCTTCAGGTACAACTGGAGCTTCAAATTGATTTGCATTAACCTGAACTTCTCCCTGAACTTCAATGTCCAACTCTTGTACCAAGATGTTATCCACAGGTATATGCAGAGGCTGCAATGGTCCAATCTCCTCATTTGGCCCATCTATCTCGTCTTGTATTATTGGGCCAACAGGCCCATCACCCTCAAGCACTGGCAGAAAGCCCTGGACAGGTTGCACTGGGCGCCCATCAACCACAAGATTCTGCTGTGAGGAGTCGTTGGAACCCATGGAGGGGTTTAAGACCATGGAAGCTTGATCTTGCTGCACCGGTGGTTGCTCTCCAGCCTGCTCCTCAACTGGCTCATTCCAAGCGTCCCAACCATCCGGCTGAGGCTGGTGTTGCTGTGGACCATCCGGTTGCAAAGGCTGTGGGATGTCATTCCATCCAAGAGCAGGGTAAGGCGGCAATGCCCAGAAGTTTTCTGCCGGTTGAAGGTGGCCTGGCATTGGGTGGGGATTCCCATCGATTGGCATTACATCTTCATCTTGGGGAAGTTGCTCAGCAAAAGCAGCCGTTAAGATACTACATGAGGCGGTCCAAGAAACAACAGCACCTCCAACAGTGGCAAACTTGCGGAAAACAACATCTCTTGGGACAAGCAAGTTATCTGGAAAAGATGCATAAACCAGAGTTCGAACTAGTCGATCATCCTCATGATTCCAATAATGAAACTGGCCAAAAGTCCCCACTACTTCAGACAGAATTTCCTCATTGCGATAATCTAGTGGCACCCCAATGAACATGAGCCATCCAGTTTGGTACCCTTGAAGAGCTCTATACCCCTCTCCATCATCGTGATTTATGAATCTAGCAAAGATTTCCTGGCCATACTGATCTAATCCAAGAGGCCAAGGTGCATGATTAACTAGTGCGCTGCGAATAACTGGGTCTTGCATCTGATACAAACCAACGCCCTGGAACCACGTTTGAGAGGAAAGAACTGGCAGTTCGAGCTCATCGGTGATAAAATCCCTGACCTGTTGTCGAAGATGATGTACATCCTCTGGCTGGGGTATTGGCTCCACAATCCCCACCATGTAGGACTCGTGCCGGCGGGGAGGCGAAAGAGCCGGTGTATAGAACGTGCGCGGCAGTTGCTGTGGGCCGGCGTCGACGATATCATGTCCCGCCGGCAAAAACCTTCTCGGGTCAAGCTCATAGTTCGCCATGGATAGCGGCGAAGTAGAGCGCGAGGTGGAGGGCGAAGTAGAGGTATCGATGGGCGTGCGGTTCGATGGAGGTGGCGTGGAATAACTAGACTGCAGGGTGGGAGAGGCAGGGGTTTTGGCAGGGGATCTTTCCACTGTTTGGGAGCACGAAGCGTCCGGGCTGTGCCTGAAGGCGCGAGGCTCGAGGTTGGTAGTTGGGCTGGTTTGTTTGGGAACCCAAATCTTTAAATTGGGAGGTGATCTCCTGCAACCTTTTTTAACGTGACCGAGCCGGAAACATCTACGGCACCGCACCTTGTTCCTGCATCGATCGAGCGTGTGCCCCATGCCCAAACAGCGTGGGCAATCCCAAACTTGGGCAGCAATTTCCTCAATCACTTCGTCCAGACCTTGAAGGTCTCGTACTATTTCCACGGGTGACTTGGGCGAAAGTTGCACTGGGCTTACCGGGCTGGCAGGACGTATATGGCCTGATGGAGCAGGAGAAGGCCCATCATCTTCAGAATCATCATCGGATAGGATTAGGGGGTTTTGACTAGAACCCAGGGAAGTCAACCTGACGTTAAAAATATCAGGTGAAAATATTATCCTATCATTATTAACTGGAACCATATCCCGAGAAAGACGGTCGGCAGGCGAAACAGATCCAAATTGCAGTTCAACCTCCAGCTCCGGTGAGGAAGTCACCGGTGGCAAGCTAACAATCTGCATGGCTTGATCCTTAGATAAAGAATTATCTTTTGAAACTATCAACTCCTGGGGATCTAGCGAATAGCCTGCATCCTGCACCGTGAGGATGTCCTCTGCAGTGGCATTATACCGATACCCTTTACATGCATCATAATTAAGAAAGGTTGCAAAACGTAAATTCTTGCGAGGATGATTTCCATCCTTAGAACGCAAAGATGATTTTGCAGGGACATGCTTCAAAGCGGCCATGGCAAGACTCGCACGACGCTTAGATGGGCTGACTAGGATCCATTCATCATTGCATTCAGCTTGCCAAGATCTGAACTCCTTAGTCCAATCTGGACCTCCATGGCCCCAGAGATGAAAATGACACTTCAATTGCGGGCAAACATGATTGCGTTGATGTAAAATGAAAAAGCCAACCTCTTTGCATGAGACATTAAAGGAGAAAACCCGATCACGTAGACATGATACCTTCAGTGAAGAACAATATCCCCCGATCGCTGCCTCTAGAGCTAGGGCAACATTCTCCTCAGTCAGGCGGAAATTATGCCATGCAAATGAAACCACCATGATGAAGTGACCAGAGCCATTAGTGGTATGGACCGTGCGCCTCATGGATCGCCAGATCTCTTGCGCGAGACCCATTCCATGAGAAAAATCAAAACCAAGAGCAATGGAAGCCTGGACCGCCATCGAGATCAAACCCCAAGGGGGTAAACAGAGTTGTATGGCGTAGTAGAGCTTGTCCTGAGTGGGCGAGATGATCACTGCCCCAGCCCTCGCGCCCTGATGCGCGAAGGCGCCATCGAAATACATGACCCAGTCGTCTGGTGCCTCGCTTCCTGGGGAGGTGGACCGGTCTTCTCCTTCCTCAAGAGCCGGGCATCTGTCCATTCTGCCACAAAATCGGCGAGCGCGGCTCCCTTGATGACCCTGGTAGTGCTGAACTCCAACTAGAATGCTTGCAACTTGATGTTCCACTCAGCGACCCTTCCGGCTGAGTTAGGGCTCCTAAGCACCCTCTCCAATGGGCAGGCTGAGATGACCTTGATGGGGTGGCCCAGGAAGTAGTGTCGCATCTTGCGCGAGGCCACCAAGAGTGCGAGCAGGAGCTTTTGCGGCATGGGGTAGTGCCCTCGCGTCCCGTAGTACGGTGCTGACGAAGTACACCGGGTGCTCGAGGAGGGCTGGCACGCTGTCGAGGCTCAGGTCCCGCGAAGATTGTGGCATATCCTGAGAAGGTGGGTTTCCTGAGACATGACCGTCCTCAGGAGCTTCTGCGATGTTGCCCTGTTGAGCTTGGTCTTCCACCGCTGGTGGCTTTGCCGCGCCTTCTTAACCCCGCGCTACATCAGCTCTAGCTTGGCGCGTCATACCCTTATCTTGGCGCTCCTCCCGAACTGCCACCAGCGCCGCGCTGGCGGAGTACGGGGTGAGGGCAAGGTAGAGCACCAGAGGCTCGAGAGGCCGCGGTGCCACCATCACTTGGGAGCTGGTGAGGTATTTGTTGAGGTCTTGGAAGGCCCGGTCGGCCTCCGGGGTCCACTCGAACGGGCCCTTATTCTTCATGAGCTTAAAGAAGGGTAAGGCACGCTCTCCTAGCTTGGAGATGAAACGCCCTAACGCGGTCACCCGCCCTGCTAGCTTTTGCATTTCCTTGAGGGTTTGTGGTGGGCTCATGTATTCGATGGCCTTGATCTTCTCCGGGTTTGCCTCGATCCCTCTGTGGGATACGAGGAACCCCAGTAACTTGCCGGAGGGGATGCCAAACACGCACTTCTCCGGGTTAAGCTTGAAGTTCACTTGGTGCAAGCTCTCGAAGGTCTCCCCAAGTCTTGAATCAACGTCCTCGCCTCGCGAGATTTGACCACTATGTCATCAACGTAGGCCTCTGTGTTTCTGCTGAGCTGCCGCCCCAAGGCGATTTGCATCAACCGTTGAAAGGTTGCGCCCATGTTGCGCAGCCCAAAGGGCATGCAGGTGTAGCAGTACACCCCGCATGGTGTCAGGAAGGCTATCTTCTCCACATCCTCCACCACCATCTTGATTTGGTGGTATCCTGAGAATGCATCCAGGAAACATAGCAAGTCGCACTCGGCGGTGGAGTCAACGATTTGGTCAATGCGTGGAAGCGGGACCGGATCCTGGGGGCACGCTTTGTTAAGGTTGGTGAACTCGATGCACATCCGTTCCTTTCCGCCTTTCTTCGGTACTACGACGGGGTTCGCCGGCCATTCGGGGTATCGAACTTCTCGGATGGTACCTGCCGCCTCCAGCTTGCATGTCTCTTGGACAATGAAGGTCTGATTCTCAGTGGACTGCCGTCTTTCTCGCTACTTCATGGGGCGTACGTTGGGGCACACCCTTAGATGATGATGGATTACCTCTCTCGGGACCCCTACCAGCTGATTGGGCTCCCATGCGAATATCTCCTTGTTCGCGCGCAAAAACCTCACCGAAGCTTCTTCTTGTCCTGGGTGAAGGCCGGTTCCTATGGTGAAGGTGGATCTTGAATACCCGTCCTCGTCGACCGGCACCTGCTTGGTCTCCGCCTTGTCTTGAGTGAATAGTTGTTTCTTCTTGGTGGGCGTGGTTTCCTTGGCCTCGGGTGTAACGACGCCGGCTGGCTGTGTTGCTGCCGTGGTCTTGAAGGCGAGCCTAAGCGCCGCCACGGCCTCCTTAGTGTCCTCCTTGATGGTGAGGACACCTTGCTCCCTGGCATCTTCATGAGGTTGTAGGCCGGGTGAGTCGCCGCCATGAACTGAGCGAGAGCCGGGTACCCGAGGATGGCATTGTATGGGAGACCGATGCGGGCGATGTCAAAGTCCACCAGCTCGGTGCGATGGTTGCTCGCGTGCCAAAGGTGATAGGGAGGCGGATCTGCCCCAAAGGGTGGGCAGCTCCACCACCCACTCTTGTGAAGGGCTTGCTGAGGCCGAGCCGTTCGAGCGGCACATGAAGAAGGCTGAAGGCTTCTACGGAGAGCAAGTTGAGGCCGGCGCCGCCGTTGATGAGGGTCTTGGTGACAGCCACGTTGCCGATGGTGGGCGTGCAGAGCATCGAGAGCATCCCGGAACCGGCGGTGGGGTTGGGGTGGTCTTCCGAGCCGAAGGTGAGGTTGGTGTCGGTGTCAAAACCGGCAGATCTCGGGTAGGGGGTCCCGAACTGTGCGTTTAAGGCGGATGGTAACAGGAGGCAGGCGACATGATGTTTACCCAGATTCGGGCCCTCTTGATGGAGGTAATACCCTAGGTTCTGCCTGATTGTTCTTGATAATATGAGTAGTAAAAGAGTTGATCTACCACGAGGTCGAAGAGGCTAAACCCTAGAATCTAGCCTATGGTATGATTGTTTATTGTCCTATGGACTAAAACCCTCTAGTTTATATAGACACCAGAGAGGGCTAGGGTTACACAAGGTCGGTTACAAAGGAGGAGATATACATATCCGTGTTGCCTAGCTTGCCTTCCGCGCCAAGTAAAGTCCCATCGGACACGAGACGATGTCTTCAATCTTGTATCTTCATAGTCCAACAGTCCGGCCAAAGGATATAGTCCGGCTATCCGGAGACCCCCTAATCCAGGACTCCCATAGTAGCCCCCGAACCAGGCTTCAATGGCGTTGAGTCCGACGCATAGTACTGTCTTCGGCATTGCAAGGCGGGTTCTTCTCCAAATCTTGAATGTCTGTTAAGTAGTGTCCGGCCCCATAAATGTTGGACTTCTTGGCTTCTGTGCTCAATAAGGGCTATCTTCCATGCGTCGAACGAATACGAGGAGACAGGGCATTTTTACATTCGCCCCCCTAGCCAGGTAAATAAATTGTCTATTAAAGGGATGGGGATTCTTAGATCCAATCCATACCATCCTCCCACGGCGAGAATCCGATCGGAGCGTGCTTCGGAAAAAATCCACTCCAACATGGCCGACCACCGTAGCTCCTCCTCCCGCCCCCGTAGCCCTAAGCCCGGTGATTGGGAGAGGTGTTCAGTCCCACACAGTCGATTAATAGAGCTGCAGACTCAGGGATTTCTCCATCCAGCGTATATGGTCCCCGTCCGAGCCGGGCTCGCCACCTATAATGGCGGGGAGCAAGCGGAGAGCTTCCCCAGCCCCTCTAAGGGGGAGCGGGTGTGCCTTGTTCCTTACTTACTAAGGGGACTCGGATTTCCAATTCATCCGTTCCTCCGCAGGCTCCTGGAGTTTTATGGTCTCCAACTGCATAATTTCACCCCTGCTTCCATATTACACATCGCCGACTATGTTGCCCTTTGCGAGGTATTTCTGGGCTGCGAGGCTCATTCCGAGCTGTGGAAAAGGTTATTTTGCCTTGTGCCCCGCACATAGAAGGGGGCACTTTATCAAGTGGGCGGAGCCGAAATATGGTGCATCGCCGAAACCGGATACCTGTCCGGTACTCCGAAGAAGACGTCTGAAGACTGGCCTTCGGAGTGGTTTTATATGGAGGTCGTCCCCCTTCCAGACCCTGTTCGGCGGGGTCTTCCTGAGTTCAACAATGCTCCTCTGAAAAGCGCCGAAGATGGCACCCACGGAACCACCAGGAGGAAGACAACAGAGAAGACCTTTACCTGATGAACCGGATTAAAGCGTTGGCTCAATCAGGATTGACAATAATCGAGGTTATGTCAATATGCATAACGCGGGAGTGCATCCACTTCAATATCGAGGGCACCCCTTGTGGTGTTTTAAGGGGGAAGATGATGCCACCCGTTGCGGGCGTAAGGGACCGGACTCCTCTACTGCTTTAGCAAAAATTCCGTCCGAGTTGTTCAAGGGAGAGGAAGAGGAGTTCATCTGTATCAAGCCACGGGATGGATTATCCATGTACAGCCCTCCAAGCTGGGTGAGTTATACCTCTTTACTCCCATTCTTCCCGCATTCTTCGTCGTAGGTACTCACCTTGCCATTTTATGGCAGGAACTACTAAAAGTTGTAAGGGAGGTCAACAGCCCATCTCCACAACCAGAGGACCCTGGCCGGGCCCTCGGTCCTGGACTCGAAGAGGATCTGGACATATTCGTGGAGCTGATAGACAGGCAATTCTATCAATTGAGTTGCGATGACGCCATGGTGGCCATAACGGCCGACTATCCCGGACTACTCCGTGCGTCGCATGTAAGAAAAAACAAAATCCCAACTCCCAAAAATAGGATCCCCTTTTAGACACTTCACCTACCGTAAAAAATGGTGTTTTACAGGGAAGGCATTCAGGACGCCGTGCCGAACCCGCAGCAACTCGCCAACAAGAGGCATCGAAGCCGGGTAGGCCAAAAAGGAAGGCGGTCAGGATGGAGACGCCGGCGCAGAGGTATGACACAAAACCTCGCTCCATGGTTGTCGTCTTTCTCAAAATGCAATGATGTCCATGCTTGTTTAATAGAAAAAACGCTCACCAGAGTACATCCGGAGAGGCTGCCGATCACGCTTCCACCAGTCGGGCTCCAGGGCCGGACACAGAGGCGGAGGCCAACATGGGGCGGACGCTAGATGCTCCTCCTACAGAGGATGCGGATAGACTATCCACTACAAATTCAGAAGTGGAGAGCGCCATGAATCATAGGCGTCGCTGGGCCGTACTCTGTGATGCTTGCTTCTCACCAGAGGCATTTGATGCCTTCAATTCTGGAGACGCGTACCTCCGTGTTGCTCAAAATGGTCTAGCCAGAGCCACGGACCAGTATGTAAGGGATATACGTGTCGGATGGTTGGTGCGACATATGCCAATGGATGGCTTATCATTGTGGGAGCCAATAAAACATTGCCGGTGCCTGGAAACAGGATAACACCCCTAATGATCGCTAGCTCGGTGGGTTGCTACAGAATGCTCCTTGAGCTGTTCGGTGAAAGGTTGAGGGAGGGCCAGGCAAGCCCGCTCCTCTTCTCCTTGTGGTGTCTAAAATCTATCCAAAGAGTGATATCCCTCTGCATGGGAACCCTGGGGGGTTTATATAGGCCTACCCCCCAGCAGTACAATGGTTATCCGGCTGGGCGTGGGCCCCAGCCGTCTATGGCTATGCCCGCCGGCTTCTCCGCCGACTAGTGGGCCCGCCGGCTGCCCACCCTTTGGCCGACAGGCCGGCCCCACTGCTCGGGGATCTTATCGGGGGCTGATTACTGTTACCTTACCCCTGGTGATGATGGCTTTGTCGTGGTAAGCATGGCTACAGTGCCGCCGCGAGGCGGCTCATCGCTGTAGCCTTACCTTCTCTTGTCTCCTTAATGAAGCACCTCCTTGGAGGGAAAGAGCTGGCCGGCTGTGGGAATCCTGGCCGCCTTCGGGATCTCCCTTACCGAGGGGGCCCACTACCCACGGGTTGTACTGACCCCTCGCCGTGGGTGACGTCATGATCATCGTGGCAACAGTGCCGCGCCGGACAGGGATGGTCGCCCCGTATGGTGCACTGTGGCCATGCGTGCGCTGGGATTCAGGGGTAGCAGGCTTTACTGTAGCCATGCCCCATCTTGTCGTCGTTATGTGGGTGCAGACTCTGAGGGCAAGATCTTAGCCGCCTGCTGAGGGGCCGGCTCCCGGGAGTCGGCGCTTTTATGGCCGGCTTTTGGAAGTCGGCCTTCTCGTGGTCTTGTTTCTCAAGGATTTCAGGGCTGGGTTGCCTTTGCGCAGCCGGCTTGAGAGGTAGCCGGCTGGGGGAAGACGGCCCCATGTCTTGGAAGCTTGGAGGCTTGTTTGGCTTGTAATTTTTCTGAAGTGCCAGGGGAAGTCGGCTACGCTACCCGTGGTCATTTACTTCGACAGTAGTCCCCGAAGCTGGTTGGGCTCCGAGGCAGAAAAAAGTCGAGGAGCCCAGTCAGCTTCCTATCTTGAGGAGCCGGGAACTGGAAGCCGATTTTGACTAGGCGCGCCATCTCTTAGAGATCTTGAAGTTTGAAGGTGGGTGCCAGTCGGCGCGCGAGTCCGGCTGTGAACTGACCGCTCGTCATCTGCGTGCCACGTGGCATCCCCGGCTAGAGGGGCCTGCCAGCCGATGCGCACGACGGGAAGCTGCCGCAGTCTGGGGCCCGCCACTACAGGGCCTCGGCCCACGCGTGGATCTTCTGCGGCCTGGACGGACCGCGCGCGCCCCAGTGGCGGTTTCCCCATGCCGTAATGGCGCAATAATCGCGGGGCGTGGGGGGAGTGGGTGCAGTTAATCCCACGCCCCCCCACGTCCTACCTCCTCGGCTTCGCCGCACGAGGCTATAAGTAGGGGTAGAGGAGGGAGCGCCAAAACGCTCGCGCGCTCTCCCTCGCTCCGCCCCCTCCTTCTTCCTCCTCTCGTCACGACAGCCACGTGCCGCCGCTCGGCCTTCCTGCCAATCTTCTTGGCTCGCCGCCGCTTCATCGCAGCTGGGTTGTGCGCCCTCCTTTCGGCGTACCTTCCTCGCCGCCGCGTCGTCCTCATGGCGTTGTCGAGCTCCTGGGACGGCTCCAACATCCATGACGACGACGTCGACTTCCTCCGTCGGACGCGGCGGTTGCCAGGTGCGGATCTCATACTGGTCCGCCTCGCGCCGGAGAGGGAGATCTCGCCGGCGCCAGAAGAGGATGAGCGGGTGATCTTCCGCTCACACTGCCTGCGCGGCTTCGGCCTGCCAGCGAGCGGGTTCCTCCGCTCGTGTCAGGACCCCGATTCCAAGTCACACCGATCTAGCCGGTAACACCTCATATCACTTTGCGGCCTCACGCACGGTATCCCACGGGTGTCGCCTTACCATGGCCCGGGACCGTTTGCGCCTTCTGGCTCATGTATATGATAGTGTCGGTAGCATCCATATGACAAAGAACCCGGGCCGACATGGCTAGTCGTGAACCCAAAGCGGCACAGACCTATGGAGACAGGCATACATGAATCACATCGAGCATATCGGTCATCAACGAGTGATTCCGGGCTGTAGCACTGGGCTAACAAGACTCCGGATATCATCGCGTGACATTTCCCCGAAATGGCAGACATAGGAACGAAGTGAAACACATGCCGGCCAGTCAAGTGCCCTGAGCAGTAGTGCTGGGCTAGCAAGACTCCGGTGAACCGGGCTTTAGCGGACTACTATGGCTCGAGGAACACTAGACTACATTTCCCCATAAGAAAGGCTGCCAAGGATAAACAACTAGATTGTCGGATCCCACTCATACCAATCATTTCAATCATACACACAATATGCCCGATATGAGTACATACAACATGGCATCACAACAAAACTCTACAACTCAAGTACTTTATTTAAAGGCTCCAAAGAGCCATACATAACATGTTCATACAGATAGGGGTCACATGACCCGATACTCAAGTCATACAATCATTCAAGCACATGCGGAAGCAACTAGTCTGAGTACAGACTCTAGAAAGAAAGAAGGCTTCTCGAAGCCTGTCTATCTACATAGGGTCCTCCATGGCCAGGATCACCACCTGGGTGACTAGGGTCCTCAAGGTCTACGTAGAACCCATCTGAGGGGGCGGTGTTGTCGTCTAAAACAGTAATTAAGCAAACATGAGTACAAAGGTACTCAGCAAGTCTTACATCAGAACCTACTATAAATGCTTATTCTCAAGAAGGCGGTGGGGTTGATGCAGCAAGCCAGCTTTGACTCTTGGCTAAGCTATCCTACGGAACTCCACCAGTAAAATAGTTTTCGCACACGAGTCCACTACTCACCAACACAATACTCCACCGGGGATCCTCCCTCGTCATCCTACGAGAGGGCCATCCTTGGTACTCACACTTATCTTGAGTCTTTTAGTAGTGTCCATTAACTTGTCTATGAACTGTATAGGCAACCAAGTAGTCCTTTACCGCGGACGCGGCTATTCGAATAGTTTATACCCTGCAGGGGTGTACTTCGTCATACACACTTTCACCACTTACCACCATTTACACGACATGTACTCGTCAACCTTCAAGCGGAAGCCCAGCGAGGGTGTCAGCCACGGCCTACCTAAACACTTAAGTCTCTAGTCCAGGTTTATCGCCTATCCAGGTTCCATCCGCAGGGAGTCCGGCCGAGGTTTCCACATATGGCCCCGAACAATGTGAACAGGGTTCCCGAGACACCAAACGGGCTTGCACAGCTGTGAGCTTGCACAGTGAGGCCACGGCTGTGCCATGGCCGGCGGCGGGGAGCTCTCGAGTGCGGTGGAAACGGCGGCTACAGGGGCCAAACAAGCACGGGAGCTAGGGGAAGAGGAAGAGGAGCTCACAGCGAAGTCGGGGAGGGGGTCAGCGAGCTCGGCGAGGTCCTGGCGGCGGCGAATCGACCGGAGATGGCTCGGGTGCCCGAGGTTGAAGACGAGGGCGAAGGCGGTGATGCAGGGCCTCCGGCGATGCATGGCTCGGTGGGGAGGACGAGGGAGTCGAGGCGGAGCTAATGGGCTCGTTAGAGGGGCGAGGGAGTGGCTGTAGTGGCAACTACGGCGATCGGCGGCGAGGGACGTGCTCGGCCGTCGCGGGGGAGAGTGAGAGAGACGAGGGGGAGAGTGCGAGAGGATGAGAGGGAGACGTGGGGGTCGCGTGGCGTCCTCTAGGCGTCTCCCGGCGTCGGCAGAAGCAGGAGGTGGCTGGCGCGTGGCCGGCGCACGGCGAGCACGCGCCCCTGCCTCCTGGCGCGAGGTAGGGGGTGACTGGCCGAGCCAGTAGGCTGGGCCGAGCCAGGTAAGGCCCAGGTGGGCTTCTTTCTCCTTTTTTTGATTTAGTTTCTGTTTTCTATTAAACTGCAACTGTTTAGCTTTATTTAAAATACTAGCACATTCCCAAAAATCCTGAAAATAAATGTGGCCTCTGTTTAGATTATTTCCAACAGGAAACATTTACTCCCAGAATTATTTGAGCATTTAAATTATTTTATAGCATTTAAATGCCCAAATTCAAATACTTATGATTTAATTCAATGACCCTTTGTTTGACCTAGAAAATTGTGCACCAATTTTGCCAGAGGTTCTAACCTAAGACAAAGAGAGTGAACATTTTAGAAGGGCATTTCAGGTTCAATGAAATTATTGTTAGTAAACCCTAGTTGATTTCAAAAGGGATGCTGGGGGTTCTGCCTTCCCCATTTCAAGTTTCTGATGAAAAGTAAACATGATGCACACTCTAATGCATGGACTAGCTAGGGTGTGACAACTCACCCCCACTCAAAAGAATCTCGTCCCGAGATTTAGGATCCTCTCGAAAGAAGGTGGGGTACTCAAGTCGAAGACGATCCTCCCTTTCCCAAGTGGCTTCTTCCTCGAAATGGTGTGACCATTGAACCTTGAGAAACTTGATATTATGACGTCGAGTGGTACGCTCGGCCTGATCAAGGATACGAACGGGATATTCTCGGTAGGAGAGGTTATCTTGTAGATCAAGCGTTTCATGGTCCACTCCACGGATAGGATCCGCGAAGCAACGCCTGAGTTGTGAAACGTGGAAGACATCGTGAACTCTGGAAAGATGCGGAGGTAGTTCCAATTGGTAGGCAACTTCTCCTCGTTTGGCAAGAATGTGGAAGGATCCAATGTAACGAGGGGCCAATTTGCCTTTGATACCGAAACGATGGGTTCCCTTTAATGGAGTAATCCGAAGGTAAGCCTTCTCGTCGACTTCATAAGCCATAGGCTTATGTTTATGATCATATTGACTCTTTTGACGAGATTGGGCTGTTTTCAACTTCTCACGAATAACGCGGACCTGCTCTTCTGCTTCCTGAATCATATCTGGGCCAAAGAGTTGTCTTTCCCCGGTTTCTGACCAGTTAAGAGGCGTTTGACATTTCCGTCCATAGAGAACTTCGAAAGGAGCCTTGTCTAAGCTGGCTTGATAACTATTGTTATAAGCAAACTCCGCAAATGGAAGGCATTTCTCCCAACTCATTCCGAACGAGATGACAGAAGCTCGGAGCATATCTTCCAGAATTTGATTAACTCGTTCCACTTGACCACTTGATTGAGGATGGAAGGCGGTGCTAAAGGAGAGACGAGTTCCCATAGCATTTTGGAAACTTTCCCAAAATCGAGAGGTGAAGAGACTCCCACGGTCTGAGTTAATTTCCAATGGAACACCATGAAGAGACACTATTCGGGAGATGTATAACTCAGCTAGCTGGCTAGCGGTGATACTCTCACGAACAGGTAGAAAGTGGGCTACTTTGGAAAGTCGGTCGATCACAACGAAGATGGCATTATTCCCTCTCTTGGTCCTGGGAAACCCAGTGATGAAATCCATACTGATTTTATCCCATTTCCATTCAGGAATAGCCAAAGGTTGAAGGGTGAAGGGTGCCAGCAGGCCGTTGATGTTCTGCTTTAACACGACGACAAACGTCACAATTAGCAATGTATTGAGCGATTTCTCTCTTCATCCTAGTCCATCAAAACCTCTGGCGTAGGTCTTGATACATTTTGGTACTACGGGGATGAATGGTGAGAGGGGATTCATGAGCTTCCTTAAGGATCAGTCGCCTCAGGTTTCGCGCCTTCGAAACCACTAGGCGATTCCCAAAGTATACGACACCTTGATCATCAATGGAGAAACAATTCGCGACTCCTTTCTTAATGTTTCTCTTAATACGGGAGATTCCCGGATCTACCTTCTGTGCCTTGATGATCTGATCCGTAAGGGTAGGTTCCACCACCAGGGAGGATAGGAATCCTTGAGGAACAATGTGAAGGTTTAGCTTACGAAATTCCTCATGGAGAAGTGGTTGACTTTGTTGTAACATCAGGTTGTTACAATAGGACTTACGGCTTAGCGCATCAGCCATGACATTGGCTTTGCCCGGGGTGTAAGTTATTCCTAAGTCGTAGTCCGAGATCAACTCGACCCAACGTCGTTGCCTGAGATTCAAATCTGGTTGGGTGAAGATATATTTCAAACTTCGGTGATCGGTGAAGATCTTGCAACGATTACCGAGAAGGTAATGTCGCCAGGTTTTAAGTGCATGGACTACAGCTGCAAGCTCTAGATCATGTGTAGGATAATTTTCCTCATGTGGGTGTAATTGCCGTGAAGCATAGGCAATTACCTGACGATCTTGCATGAGTATGCAACCTAGTCCTTGTCACGAGGCGTCACAATAGATAATAAAGTCCTTGGAGAAGTCTGGTGGTACTAGTACGGGGGCAGATGTCAGGCGTCTTTTCAGTTCTTGAAAACTGATCTCGCACTGTGGAGTCCACTCAAACTTTTTATCTTTCTTGAGGAGTTCAGTTAGAGGTTTAGCAACCTTGGAGAAATTTTCGACGAAGCGGCGGCAATAGCTCGCTAAGCCAAGGAAGCTCCGAACTTGCTTGACCGTCTCAGGTGGAGTCCAATCAAGGACGGCTTGAACTCGCTCGGGATTGACAGCAATACCCTTACCAGAGATTACATGGCCTAGATAGGTCACTTCTGGCAACCAAAATTCACACTTGGAGAATTTGGCATAAAGGCGATGCTCTCGATGTTTCATCAATACCAGCCTTAGATGTTCGGCATGTTCCTCTTCATTCTGGGAGTAGATGAGTATGTCATCGAGATATACTATGACGAATTTATCCAAGTACTCCATGAAAACCGAGTTCATTAACCGGGAGAAGGTTGCCGGGGCATTGATTAAACCGAAGGACATGACGGTGTACTCGTATTGGCCATAACCAGTAACAAAGGCCGTTTTGGGAATGTCCCCGTTTCTGATTTTGATTTGATGGTAACCAAACCTCAAACCCATCTTGGAGAAGACTGAGGATCCAGCGAGCTGATCATACAGATCGTTGATCCTGGAAAGCGGATATTTGTTCTTGATGGTGACCAAGTTGACAGGTCGGTAATCCACAACCATTTGATCCGTTCCATCCTTCTTCTTAACGAAGAGGACGGGGCAAGCCCAAGGAGAGGAACTAGGACGGATGAAACCCTTTTTCAAGGACTCATCGAGTTGATTCTTAAGCTCGGCTAGTTCTAGGGGTGCCATCTTGTAAGGTCTTCTAGAAATTGGAACGGTTCCTGGAACAAGGTCTATCACAAACTCGACATCCCTGTCAGGTGGAACATCTGGCAGTTCTTCTGGAAAGACATCCGGAAAGTCTCGGACTACCGGAACATCTTCAAGGTCTGCAAGGGGGTTGGCATTTAGGGAGTAAAGTTGGCGCTTGGCCACTCAAGTTAAGACATTAACTGTCTTGCCCGAGGGGTGGGTAAGTCGAACGGTTCTAGTGGCACAATCGATCTTAGCATAATGAGCTGACATCCAGTCCATACCCAAGATGATATTTATGTCGGAGGACTTGAGAGCTATTAAGGATGCAAGGAAGACAAGTCTATCGACAAGAATTTCGTTCCCATGGCTTACTCTAGAAGTTTGCCATTTGGAACCCGGAGTTTGAATTACCATGGAAGTGGGCATGTCGCAGAATGTCGTGTTATGCAATCGAGCATAGTTCTCGGATATGAATGAATGAGATGCTCCAGTATCGAAAAGAACAGATGCCGGATGGCAGTTAACAAGGAGCGTACCAAGTACGACATTAGGATCCTCATGAGCCTCCTCGGCTAAAACATAATTGACATGGCCACGTGCAGTGGTGGCCGGCTTGGCGTAGAAAGTCTTCCCCGCTGGCTTACCACGGCCAACGGACTTTCCAGTTTGATTGGGGTTGTTGTTCCGGGGACACTCTCGGCTATAGTGACCCGGCTCTCCACACTTGAAGCATGTCACCACATTGGGGCGTGGAGCAGCATTAGCAGCGGGGCCACCATAGGGCTTGGGCGGTGCAAATTGTTGGTTGGGACGAGGCGCCTCAAAGGATGGCCTCGGAATGAACCTGGGTGGCAGTGCCGTGCTTGGAATCCACACCCGGCGCTTCTGAGCCCCAGAGCCGGATGAAGAGCCAAAATCACGGGAGTGCTTGCGTGAAGCGTCATAATCAGTCTGGCCTGTCTCAGCACTGATGGCTTTATTGACCAACTTCTGAAAGGATGTGCACTCGTGCAGACGGAGATCGGGGCGAAGCTCAGGGCTAAGTCCCTTGCGGAACCTTGCCTGCTTCTTAGCGTCAGTAGATACCTCTTCAGGAGGATAACGTGCCAGATTCCCAAATTCACGACTGTAAGCATCCACAGTCAGTCTTCCTTGGGTGAAGTTGCAGAACTCCTCCCTCTTGCGATCCATGAGACCTTCCGGAATGTGATGCTCACGGAAAGCCTCACTGAATTCAGCCCAAGTAGTGATTTGACCGACCGGGCGCATAGCTTCGAAGTTTTCCCACCAAAGGCTAGCAGGGCCTTCGAGGTGATAGGCAGCATAAGTAACCTTGTCGGCTTCGGCTACGTTGGCAGAACGTAGCTTGTGGGTGATGCTGCGAAGCCAGTCATCCGCGTTGAGGGGCTCGACGGAATGGTTGAACTTTGGTGGGTACAGCTTGATAAAGTCATTGATTGACACCAAGTCATTTCGCGGGTGGCGTGCAGTGTTCTGCTCAATCCACTCCAGCAGGCGGTTAGTCTCACGCTTGTTTCTTTCCGCCTCTAGCATCACTTCGGCCAGAGAAGGCGGGTGAGGCAGATTTTCACCTCTAGCTGCACTGGCTTCCCCCTGCTCCGGGACAGCAGGGTTGCCGCGGGTGTTGACCATCCTAGGAGAAAACAAAACAATGGTTTAGACAAGGATGGCTCAAACTTAGCAAGGAAGTGCAGAATGTAATGGATAACACGGAATGCAGAGATGTTCATCCGTATGTCATGGTAATATAAAACTACCATATATATACCAACGGTCATACACATCATACATAGTTTAGTACAAGCCCAGGCTACAGTACAACTATGATGGAAGACGTTACATCTCATCGGAGGCATTCCAAGCTCCTATACATTATTTGTCTACACCTCCGGAATTGATTACACGCCAAGTCATATTCCACAAGTCACGCAGGACAGTGGAGATACAACTACTACAATACTAGTGGTATTACTACTAACTCAGACAGCTCCGTAGTAGTCCTCATAGAAGTCACCTCCATAGCCTGGAAGTTCAACGTGACCATCCGAAAACAGACGGTCCTGAGGAGCCTGTGGACCATAGGGGCTAGGATGAGGTCTTGGACCAACAAACGGTGGTCTGCGGGGACCACGGGGTGGGGTGATGCCTCCCACATCACGCCAATCCACCATGTCCGGCAGAGCTGATCTCATAGGATACAGATCCCTTGCATCCATACATCCAGCTTGCACCACAGGTGCAAACCGAGTCAATGTGTCCCAATGATCAGCAGGGTATTGAAAAGCTCCAGCCTCAAGGCCCGATTCTCTCGGTCCTTATCTTCGAGCATCTCGGAAGTGGTACGAGTTAATGAGTCCTCCTGAGTGGAATCAACATAGATGGCCTGAAGATACGCTTGCACTCCTGGAAGTGAAGCTGGCATGTAACGGAAGTCGGTGTTCCGAAGCAGGCCAGTCCGGACTCGCAAGATGGTCATCATGGAATAGGCAGCATCCTGCACAACCATCTCAACAGTAACCCCAAGTCCATAGGAACAGTGAAGGGGCTCGGTAGATCCAGGATAAGAAGGAAATATCCTGACGGTGCAGAGATATTGGCTTTGATTAAAGTCGCGGAACTGCTCTTCGACAGTGTATTCGGGATACCAACGGTACCCCGTCTCGATCATTACCCGGACTAACATAGCAGTATGACCAGGCACGTCGAGGCACCGGGTCAGGCGGACCACTTGGTTCAGAACACGGTTGGCCATCTGAAAGCACAACCACAATGCAAAGACATCAGAATTTCTAGGGAAAATTGGACAGCATAATGACTGTAAATGCTCAGAAAAATATTTGAGACATCCACAACAGTTCACAATACCACTCAACAACATCATATCAAGGTTCTGATTCAATTAGCAACATACTAAGAATAGTAGAAACTAAACTGGGACTTGTAACAACAATACTATAAGCTACAACGGATTAGTAACACGTGAACCTGATAGAAGAAGACAGTCTAGTCCTTAACCCACGTTGAATGAGAAGAGAATGACTCAGATCAGAGGCATAGGGTAAAGGAGTAAAAGAACCTTACGTTCCCTCCCACAATCAATTCCCCTACATATAACTAAAGCATTTCTAGACTCGACATCAACCAGTTTGGCTCAACGAACCTACAGGCAGTCCGGCTCTGATGCCAACGCTGTCAGGACCCCGATTCCAAGTCACACCGATCTAGCCGGTAACACCTCATATCACTTTGCGGCCTCACGCACGGTATCCCACGGGTGTCGCTTTACCATGGCCCGGGACCGTTTGCGCCTTTTGGCTCACGTATACGATAGTGTCGCTAGCATCCATATGACAAAGAACCCGGGCTGACATGGCTAGTCGTGAACCCAAAGCGGCACAGACCTATGGAGACAGGCATACATGAATCACATCGAGCATGTCGGTCATCAGCGAGTGATTCCGGGCTGTAGCACTGGGCTAACAGGACTCCGGATATCATCGCGTGACATTTCCCCGAAGGGACAGACATAGGAACGAAGTGAAACACATGCCGGCCAGTCAAGTGTCCTGAGCAGTAGTGCTGGGCTAGCAGGACTCCGGTGAACCGGGCTATAGCGGACAACTATGGCTCGAGGAACACTAGACTACATTTCCCCATAAGAAAGGCTGCCAAGGATAAACAACTAGATTGTCGGATCCCACTCATACCAAGCATTTCAACCATACACACAATATGCCCGATATGAGTACATACAACATGGCATCACAACAAAACTCTACAACTCAAGTACTTTATTTAAAGGCTCCAGAGAGCCATACATAACATGTTCATATAGATAGGGGTCACATGACCCGACACTCAAGTCATACAATCATTCAAGCACATGCGGAAGCAACTAGTCTGAGTACAGACTCTAGAAAGAAAGAAGGCTTCTCGAAGCCTGTCTATCTACATAGGGCCCTCCATGGCCAGGATCACCACCTGGGTGGCTAGTCACTCGTCGACGTCAAGGTCTATGTAGAACCCATCTGAGGGGGCGGTGTTGTCGTCTGAAACAGTAATTAAGCAAACATGAGTACAAAGGTACTCATCAAGTCTTACATCAGAACCTACTATACATGCTTATTCTCAAGAAGGCGGTGGGGTTGATGCAGCAAGCCAGCTTTGACTCTTGGCTAAGCTATCCTATGGAACTCCACCAGTAAAATAGTTTTCGCACACGAGTCCACTACTCACCAACACAATACTCCACCGGGGATCCTCCCTCGTCATCCTACGAGAGGGCCATCCTCGGTACTCACACTTATCTTGAGTCTTTAGTAGTGTCCATTAACTTGTCTATGAACTGTATAGGCAACCAAGTAGTCCTTTACCGCGGACGCGGCTATTCGAATAGTTTATACCCTGCAGGGGTGTACTTCGTCATACATGCTTTCACCACTTACCGCCGTTTACACGACATGTACTCGGCAACCTTCAAGCGGAAGCCCGGCGAGGGTGTCGGCCACGGCCTACCTAAACACTTAAGTCTCTAGTCCAGGTTTATCGCCTATCCAGGTTCTATCCGCAGGGAGTCCGGCCGAGGTTTCCAAATACGGCCCCGAACGATGTGAACAGGGTTCCCGAGAACCAAACGGGTGACTCGGTACACCGTGCCACGGTGTATCTACCGCAACATAGCCCACCCCTAGGGTCAACGCTACGCACGGCCGCCAACACATAACCTACAAACACTAGAAACTAATTGCAACTCCTGGACAGAGTACTAGGGTGATTAAGAAGCCGAGAGGGTCCATTGGTTTCGGGACCAATGTACGGTAGTAACTGCATCTTAAATCACACATACAGATCTCAGTTCTTATGGACGGCCTCAATGAAACTACCCACCATGTACTCCTACATGGCCCCTCATCGATACCTTTACCAAAACATGTTCAATACATCCCTCATATTACCGACATAAGCATTTCACTCTAGCTCATCACCCAGATGAACCAGACCTGACTCAACTCTAAGCATAGCAGGCATAGCAAGGTAGGAATCACATACATGGCTCAATCAACTCCTACACATGCTAGTGGGTTTCATCTAGTTACTGTGGCAATGACAGGTCATGCAGAGGATAAGGGTTCAACTACCGTAGCACACAGCAGTTTGAATCACGATGTCTTAATGCAGTAAACAAGAGCAGGAGCGAGAACATGGGTTGTATCGGAATGATCAATGGTTGCTTGCCTGATGGAGTGGTAACGGGATACTGCCCTTCAGTTGGATACTCGTGAATATCCTCGGAGGCAGAACCTACCACGAAGAACACATCGGAACACAATCAACACATGACGATATGGAACAATATGATGCATGCTATGACATGGCAATATGATTGTGTCTTGGCCTAATTCAAGCTAAAATAGAAAGGGATGAACTCATTTGAACCAAAGATTCAAATATTAGCTCATTAAACATGGCATTTATGGTGCATTTCCTTATTCTGCTTAAGCAACAAGGTAAACTTGTTTTGTCATGCATGAAACCATTACAGATGGATAGATTGAATTTTTCTGATAATTTTTCATATATAATTTATCTCATTTGGAGCTATGGTTGAATTTCTATGAATTTTTGAAGTTTGAAATATTTTCTGGAATTTCCTGAATAAAAATAATTCCAGAAAATGCATTACTGCGTCAGCATTGCATCATGCTGACCTCAGCAGGTCAAAGGCGCCAGTCCAGGTCAAACCTGACTGGTGGGCCCCTTCTGTCAGCCTCTCAGTGCACTAACTATGTTTAGTTAGCCTAATTACTGGGCAGGGCCCACTAGTCAGTGACTATACTAATTAAACTAACTAATTTTTAGTTAGAAACTAATCTGGATAATTAGCAGAGGGGGGCCCACTTGTCATTGACTCAAAGGAGTCAACCTGGGCCCACCCAGTACACGTCAGTGGTCAAACCACTAGTCAACAGGGCTAATCCCGCCGGCGTTGAGTCACCGGCGAGGCCGAGACGGCGGAGGGCTTCGGAAAACGCCCTCAGGCGACCAAAACGACGGGGGAGACCACCCGTGCGAAGCCCAGGCTCTCGCGCATCCAATGGAGCAAGTGTGAGGAGCTGGGGTGGAGCGAGCTCGCCGGAATCGAGCTCGTTGCGGCGGCCGGAGTTCGGGCGAGGTCGGTTTCGACGCTACGATGCACGGGAGCAAGAGATGGTGGTGGCTATGGGTTCCTGGTGCTACACTGAGCACGGTGAGTCGCTCCGTTGTGAGCTTGCACGGCTGTGGCCACGGCTGCGCCATGGCCGGCGGCGGGGAGCTCTCGGGTGCGGTGGAAACAGCGGCTACAGGGGCCAAACGAGCACGGGAGCTAGGGGAAGAGGAAGAGGATCTCACAGCGAAGTCGGAGAGGGGGTCAGCGAGCTCGGGGAGGTCCTGGCGGCGGCGAATCGACCGGAGATGGCTCGGGTGCCCGAGGTTGAAGACGAGGGCGAAGGCGGCGATGCAGGGCCTCCGGCGATGCGTGGCTCGGTGGGGACGACGAGGGAGTCGAGGCGGAGCTAATGGGCTCGTTAGAGGGGCGAGGGAGTGGCTGTAGTGGCAACTACGGCGATCGGCGGCGAGGGACGTGCTCGGCCGTCGCGGGGGAGAGTGAGAGAGACGAGGGGGAGAGTGCGAGAGGATGAGAGGGAGACGTGGGGGTCGCGTGGCGTCCTCTAGGCGTCTCCCGGCGTCGGCAGAAGCAGGAGGTGGCTCGCGCGTGGCCGGCGCGCGGCGAGCACGCGCCCCTGCCTCCTGGCGCGAGGTAGGGGGTGACTGGCCGAACCACTAGGCTGGGCCGAGCCAGGTAAGGCCCAGGTGGGCTTCTTTCTCCTTTTTTTTTGATTTAGTTTCTGTTTTCTATTAAACTGCAACTGTTTAGCTTTATTTAAAATACTAGCACATTCCCAAAAATCCTGAAAATAAATGTGGCCTCTGTTTAGATTATTTCCAATAGGAAACATTTACTCCCAGAATTATTTGAGCATTTAAATTATTTTATAGCATTTAAATGCCCAAATTCAAATACTTATGATTTAATTCAATGACCCTTTGTTTGACCTAGAAAATTGTGCACCAATTTTGCCAGAGGTTCTAACCTAAGACAAAGAGAGTGAACATTTTAGAAGGGCATTTCAGGTTCATTGAAATTATTTTTAGTAAACCCTAGTTGATTTCAAAAGGGGTGCTGGGGGTTCTGCCTTCCCCATTTCAAGTTTCTAATGAAAAGTAAACATGATGCACACTCTAATGAATGGACTAGCTAGGGTGTGACAGCTCGTTCCTCGAATTTTATCATCTCCAGCCGCATCACCTCACTCCCAACGCGGTGATGCTGCTGTCGACCTTCGTCACCCTATGTGAGGGTTTTCTCGGCATCCTCCCCACTCTTGAACTGTGGGGAGAGTTCTTTCAATGCAAGCTCGGCACCATCATCGCGGGCGTGCCCGCCCCATGTGGTGCCTTCATCGCTATGCGGAGGGCGAGCGACAACAACCCGTTTTCTCTCATCCCGCTAATCCAGTCGGTGAAGCTCTGGCAGAAGTCCTACTTCTACGTGAAGAATATTGCTCCGCAAGGCGACTTCATCAACCTGCCGGCTTACATAGCCGGCCCGCCGGCTGGTAGGCAGCCTTCATGGTCCATCCGGTCCAGGTCGCTGTCTTCAGGCGGGTCTGCCTCCGTTGCCCGGCTCCGGGTGATGATCGAGTCGGAGGGTCTGTCCGGGGCCGACCTAGTGGCCACCTTCATGGAGCGCCGGGTGCTCCCGCTCCAGGGCCGACCTCATATGATCTGCCAGATGAGCGGCCGCTTCGACCCGTCCCGGCTAAGCACCAAGGAGATGCCTCACGCCAAGGTGTCTTACATGGTGAACTACATTTCCAACTGCAAGCTCACCGAGGAGTGGCAGTATGGCAAGGTGCCATACTCTCGCGACAATCCTCCGCCGGTGGTAAGTTTCTCTTCCTCTTTGCTCGTTGCCGAGTTCATGGTGGCCAACTCCTGACCAGCCGGCCTTTCATTGGCAGAACCCCATGCTTCCGCCAGCAGCCGGGGCCGCAGGGGTGGAACGCCAGTTCCTCCCCGACCGTACCATGGACGATGTAGACGACCCAGAGTTGGGGGCAGCCGCCATGGAGGACGACGTCGCGGGGGAAGGCGGCAACGTAGGCGAGTCCGGGCTCGGGGCCGGCTTCGAGGACTGGCCAGATGACGACGAGGCTGAAGTCATCGCGCGCCACCGACCGGTGCCCGAGCACCATGGCGCAGGCCCATCCGCCAGGCCGACTGCCCAGGGCAGCGTGCAGAAGCGCCGGGCCGCGTCGACCCACTTCGGCAGTCGGCCGAAGAAGCCCAAGAGTACCACGGCGGCGACCAAGCGGGACAAGGCGGCCGCGAAGGCAGCCCGCTTCCGCAAGGTGGTGAAGCAGCCGCAGGCGGTCTCAGCGTAAGTGTCGCTGTTCTTATGCCTTTCTTTTTTCTTCTTCTTCGGTTGATGTTTTTCCAAACCCTTTTTTCTCAATTTGTCAAACAGGGCCCCTCTTTACCTTGGGCGAGTCCCGGCCGCCTCCATAGTTGGAGCCGTAGGTGGGTCTTTGAACTCGCGCCGGGTAGATCCCCGCGCCGACCTCCTTGAGCCGACGGAGCGGAACGCGCGGGAAGAGCGAGAGGAGCGGGAGGAGGAGGAGCAGAGAGCGGCTCAGGAGGCGGAGCATAAGTCGGCGGAGGCGTGAGCCGTCACAGCCGCCAAGGCCCAGGCGGAGGCCGCAGACGTGGAGAGGGAGGCGGAGGCCCTGTAGAACCAGCCTCCGCGGTTCGTCATTCCCCTCTGTGCCGCGGCTCCTGAAACCCCTGTGCCCCCGTTGAAGGAAGCCGGCCCCGGCTAGTCGGAGATGGAGAGGGAGACGGCGCCATCGCCGCCGACTGTAGCGGGCTGATGAGGCCGGCGTGAAGTGCCGCCAGCGCGGCCGGCTGGGGGTGAGCCGACCGTGGGAGGGGATCTTGTGATCTCGTCACCGCTTCATCGGCGCGCGGGGAAGGCGACTTCAGCGCCGGACGCGCAGAAGACCGCGGACGCCGGCTCGTCTGCCCAGGACCTAGGACCGTCCAGCGACAGCTCATCCGGGTGGACGCCGGGCGGCAGGACAACCGTGCTGAATGTGGCGGCACAGGACGTCCGAAGCCGGCTTCAGGCCCAAGCCACCGCACTAAAGCAGTACACCCAGGAGTTTCTCATGACGCGGTCGGTTATTCGGGTGAGTCCTCTTGCTCCTTTGATTGCTTTTAATTTCTTCCGTGGGGGCGCATCAACGCACCCACTGGGTGTAGTCCCCGAGTTCCGAGACGGCTGCTGAGCTGGCGGCTTGGAACTTATTGGAAAGCTTGATTACAATCTTGCTCTTACTCACGTCCCTTGTTTTCTCTGCAGGAGTACCACAACCTCCGCGCGGCTGCCTTCAACTCCCAGGCCCAGGAGTTGAATCAGAAAGCCACTGATCTGACCGAGAGCCGGAGTAAGCTCTCCATTTTTCTTTTAAGTGGGGGCGCGTCAGCGCACCCACTGGGTGTAGTCCCCGAGATTCGGGACGACTACCGAGTAGTCGGGTCGGATCTTTTCCTTGCGACTTCTTTCTTTATATTGCAGGGCCAATGCCGACTTGAGGAGCCAGCTGAGCGGAGCCCAGACCGCCCGTTGTGCCAAGGAGACCGAGTGCACCTCCCTGGCTCAAGAGCGTGACCGCCTGGCCAAGAGGTTGGCCGACCAGGAGGAGAGCCATAGGGCGGCCCTGAAGGCGGCGCAAGACAGCGAGGCCGCCCTCAAAGCCGAGTACGAGACCGAGGCGGCAAACTGGGCCGAGATGAGGCAGGCGCTGAGCCAAGGCTACAACCGGGTGGAAGACTTGATTGACGGTAGGCCGCCTTCTTCTTTGCTTCCTTGCCTGCCTTCTACTATCTGATTCATTTTTTGATTTTGTGTCGCTTCTTTCCTCTTTGCGCATATTACTTCCCCGGCTACTTAGCTGCCGCCACCCAAGCCATCGAGGCCTACCGCGACATGCGACGGCGGGCGGGGGCCGAGATTGCGCCGAATGCTAGCCGGTCACTTGAGGAGCGGCTTCTGGGGCTTCAAGCCCGCCTGCAACCGGCCCATCACATGCACCGCCGTCTTCAGCGTGCCGGAGCGCAAGTGTTGGTCGCCCTCTGGCCTGGCGAGGTGATTCCGTGCACCCCAAGTCGGACCGCCGACTGGCTGGAGGTCACAGTCGGCCGCTTCGAGGCTTGGAAGGCGTCAGCGGCCCGCTCCGGCGCTGGGCGGGCTCTGGAGTTCGTCCGGGCTTGGTATCCTGGGCTAAACTTGGACCAGCTGAGCACCTGGCGGCAGGAGGCTGACGAGGAGCTGGAGGCGGTGCGGCCGACTATCATCCAGCGCGCCTCAGCGATCGCCGAGTATACGATACCGGCGCCTTTGCTCTAGAGGTGGATGACGCCCGCGTCGCTCAGCCGGAGGAGTGGTTCGGGCTGAACCCGGCCGAAGGTGAGGACTCGGCGGAGGAGATTGCCTCCAGTGATGAGGGCGAAGAGGAAGAGGGAGAGGATGACGAAGACGCTGCGCCGGATGGTGAAGCGACCAGCCCGCCTTAGCCCGATCGTGCTTCTAGCAACTATGCCGAGACTTGCCATCCGGTCACTCCTCCAGCCGGCACCGCCGACTCTGCCAACCTGCCCCACTCGCCTGTTGCTCCCCTGGCTTGATCCGCCGTCCTAGCTTTCCTGCTTGTTACTTCTTTGAACAATTTTTAAATTTGCGCAGTTCCACCCACTGGGGGTGTATTCAGACTATGTTGAATGCTGGCCTTTCGAAGGTCTTTTGTGTAAATATTATGCATGTGTTTGGCTTCTGCTTATGTTTGCTTTTTATCCTTTGGCTTTTTCCTTTGCCGCCTTCCCTTGGCCGCCGCCTTCCCAGCCGGGCAGCTGCTCTGCAGTCTGCGGCCGGAGAAGGACTTGGTCGTTTTTGGGAAGGCAAGTACTTGAGCTTTCTCGGATTGCAGCAAGGTGAGCGGGAAGCCGGCTAGCCGACTGCTCTAGTAGTTGGCTGGCGGGGTGGGAGGCCGACTCGTGTTATATAAGTTCGTTAGTCCTTAGCCGTTTTTTCGCGTGGGCATCCTTTCCTACCCTTGGCTCTTGCCAGTCGGACAGTCATTTCTTCGAGCTGCGACTTTTGGAAAGAGGGGGCTTGGGTGCCGGCACACTACTTGTCTGGCTGCATGTGGAACTTCAGATATAACTTGAGGCGGCGAGTCCCCGGGCCGACTGGTCGAACCCGGTGCCGAACGAAGAAAGCAAGTGTAGCAACATAATCGTATGCGTGATACTCATCTTTCATAGATAAAAGAGGGTAGTCCCCAAGTACTCCTCGGGGCACCCCTTGTCTCGTACTTAGTACAAAAGGTAGCGTGCTACGTACTGCTTTTTAACTATAAAATCTTCGGAGGAGATTGGCATTCCACGGCGGGTCCGACTCCTTGCCGGAATCATATCTCTTGCGTGCCTTCGGCTTCTGCGAGTCGATTAGGCAGTAGGAGTCATTGCCTAAAGCTCTGCTAATGATGAAGGGGCCCCCCAAGGGGCCGAGAGCTTGTGCTGGCCGGCTGTTCGCTGGATCAGCCGGAGCACAAGGTCGCCCTCTTGGAAAGATCTTGGCTTGACCTTCCAGCTGTGGTAGCGGCGCAGACCCTGCTGATAGATGGCGGACCGACTGAGAGCTAACAGCCGGCCCTCTTCCAGCAGGTCGACACCGTCTTCTCGTGCTTCCTTGGCTTCTGCCTCCGTGTACATGGTGACCCGAGGCGAGTGGAACTCGATGTCAGTTGGGATGACGGCCTCGGCACCATATACAAGGAAAAAAGGGGTGAAGCCGGTCGATCTGTTTGGGGTAGTGCGCAAACTCCAGAGGACGGCCGGCAGCTCACCGAGCCAGCAGTCGGCCGAACGCTCCAGTGGCACGGCCAGTTGGGGCTTGATGCCAGAGAGGATGAGGCCGTTTGCTCGCTCGACCTGGCCGTTTGACTGCGGTTGGGCAACTGACGCTAGGTCTAGCCGGATGCCGCGTGTTGCGTAGAAACGTGCCAGCGCTCCCTTTGCAAAATTTGTGCCGTTGTCGGTGATGATCCTATGCGGTAGGCCATACCGAGTTATAATATCTGCGATGAATGTGACGGCAGTCGGCCCATTCAGCTTTTTGATCGGCTTCGCCTCAATCCATTTGGTAAATTTGTCCACAGCAACGAGCAGATGTGTCATGCCACCGCGTGCCGTCTTGAACGGGCCCACCATGTCCAGCCCCCAGACGGCAAAGGGCCAGGTGAGGGGGATGGTCTTGAGTGCAGAAGCCGGCAGGTGTTGCTTGGAGCTGAAAATTTGGCACCCTTTGCAGTTTTTGACTAGTTCCTTGGCGTCTTCCAAGGCAGTTGGCCAGAAAAATCCGTGGCAAAAAGCCTTGGCGACGAATGATCTTGAGGCTGCATGGTGGCCGCATTCGCCTTGGTGGATGTCCCTTAGGATTGCTGTGCCCTTCTCTGGTTCGACGCAACGCTGGAAGACTCCAGTGACGCTGCGCCTAACAAGCTCTCTGTTGACGATTGTGTAGGCTCCGGCTCGGCGTTGAACTTGTCTTGCCGAGATCTCGTTGGTTGGCAGCTCTCTCTTTACTAAGAAGTTGAGGATGGGCTGGGCCCAGGATGGAGCTGTGACTTCTTCTATTTTCAGGACTGCTACTGTGATAGGTGCGGGTGGGCTGGGTAGTGAAGAGTTGGGGTCGGAGTCGGCCATCGCCTGTTGTGTTGATGTAGTCCCCGGGCTGGCTGCAGTAGTCCCCGGGCCGAGTTCCGAATTCCCCGGGCCGGGTGCGACTATGGCAGTCCCCAGGCCGCCAATTGGAGTCCCCGCGCCGCCTGCTTTGTTTCCCAAGTCTGATTCAACTGCGTTGGGGTCAGGCGGCACGAAGATGGAATCAGATTCTGGAGACGGCTTGATAGACGGCTTGAGGAGTCAGTGGAGAGAAACGCCGGCTGGTATGGCCTGCCGGGTGGATCCTACTCGTGCTAGGGCATCCGCTTGCATGTTGTCGGCACGTGGTACATGAAGGAACTCACATCCTTCAAATATCCACTGATTTGCTGGACGAGGAAACGATAGCTCGCCATGTTTGCATCTTTGGCGTCCCAGTCACCGGATGACTGTTGGACCACCAAATCCGAGTCGCCATAGCACAAGATCCGGCGGATGCCGAGTTCTTTAGCTAGCCGGAGCCCGTGTATGAGCGCCTCATACTCGGCCACATTGTTGGAGGCGGAAAAATGAATTTGCAATGTATACTTGAGCTTGTCGCCCTTGGGAGAGGTGAGGACGATGCCGGCTCCCAAGCCGGTGTGCATCTTGGACCCATCGACGTGCATCCGCCAGTGAGTGGAGTTGGGAGCCGGTGGCAGGTATTGGGTTTCGGCCCAATCGACGAGCAAGTCGGCCAGTGCCTGGGACTTAATGGCGGTGCGGGGCTGGTAGAAGATCGCGTAGGGGGGCAGCTCAATGGCCCGTTTGGCCACTCGGCCGGATGCATCCCGGCTGCCTATGATCTCGGCAAGCGGGGCAGTACATACGACCATAATGGGGTGCTCTTGAAAATAGGGCTTGAGTTTCTTGGCAGCGAAGTACACACCATAGCACATCTTCTGGTAGTGTGGGTAGTTCTGCTTCGAGGTGGATAAGACTTCTCTTAAATAATACACCGGCCTCTGAACCGGCTGAGCCCGGCCTTCTTCTGGGTGTTGGACTACGATGACGGTGCTGACCACCCGGCTAGTAGCGGCAATGTAAAGGACCATGGGCTCCTTTACAGCCGGTGCCGCGAAGACAGGAGGCGTGGTCAGCATCTTCTTTAGCTCTTGGAAGGCTTGCTCTGCCTGGTTGTTCTACTCGAAATGAGTGGACTTCTTCATGAGTCGGTAGAGGGGGAGGGCCTTCTCTCCGAGCCGGCTGATGAAGCGGTTCGGGGAAGCCAAGCATCCGGTGAACTTCTGGACATCCCGCAGCTTGGTGGGAATCTCCACTCTCTCTATGGACTTGATCTTTATTGGGTTGCACTCGATGCTGCGTTCGGAGACCAGGAAGCCTAGGAGCTGGCCGGCTGGTACTTTGGACACGCATTTCTCGGGGTTGAGCTTGATTTGGAATCGGTGCAAGTTTTCAAACGTTTCTCTGAGGTCTTCCAGCAAGGTGCCGCGCTTCTCCGTCTTCACCACAATATCGTCTACACAGACGTGAGCATTTCTGCCGAGCTGCTTGAGGAGGCATTTCTGCATGCAACACTGAAAAGTGGCACCGGCATTTCTCAAGCCAAATGTCATAGTCAGGTAGCAGAAGGCTCCGAATGGTGTGATGAAGGCGGTTTTTAGGCGGTCAGCTGGATCCAGCTTTATCTGGTGGTAGCCTGAGTAAGCATCCAAAAACCTCAACAACTCGCATCCGGCTATGGAGTCTATTACTTGATCAATCCTTGGCAAGGCAAAGGGATCTTTGGGGCAAGCCTTGTTGAGGCTAGTGTAGTCTATACACATGCACCACTTGTTGTTTTTCTTCAGCACGAGGACCGGGTTGGCAAGCCATTCTGGGAAGAAAACTTCCATAATGAAGCCGTCTGCCAGAAGCTGGGCTATCTCTTCTCCCACAATCCTTCTCTTCTCCTCCGATAGTCGGCGGAGAGGCTGTTTGACTGGTTTCGCACCTTCTCGGACATGTAGCTTGTGCTCGGCGAATTCCTTCGGCACACCCGGCATGTCCTTGGGGGACCATGCGAAAATGTCCCGATTCTCATGGAGGAAATCGGCGAGATCGCCTTCCTATTTGCTGTCCAGGTTTGCCCCGATGGTGGCAAACCTTTCTGGGTGATCTGGGTCCAGAGGTACCCTCTTTGTTTCTTTGGCCGGCTGAAAGGAACCTTGGGCACCACACTCCTTGGGGTCGGGGGACAGGGTCGGCTGCTTTCCGGTCATGGCCACGACTCGGTCCAGTATCTTCTTCTCTTCAGCAATTACAAGGGACCCGGCCAGCCGGCTGCTGGCAGCCGCGCACTCGGAGGATTTCTTGTAGTCTCCGGCTATGGTGATGATGCCCTTGGAACTTGGTATCTTCATCTTGAGGTAGGCGTAATGGGGTACAGCCATGAACTTGGCCAGGGCAGGTCGGCCAAGCAATGCGTCGTAAGGGCTCTCTAGATCCACCACTTCAAACCACACCGCCTCTCGGCGGAAATGATCCTTGTCCCCAAAGAGGACATCTATCTTGATCTTGTCGATTGGGGAGCAGGACAAGCCAAGTACGATGCCATGGAACACAGTCTGACTAGGCATGAGCTGCCTTGTCTTGATGCTCAGCTTCTCCATGGTGTCACGGTATAGGATATTGATGCTGCTCCCACCATCTATCAACACATGGGAGAAACGGGCGGCTCACCTTTCTGTAGCGAGGGTGGCGTCCAGAACCAATGCGTAAGAGCCGGGAGACGACCTCACCTCTGGGTGATCTGTCCGGCTCCAGCTAATAGGCCTTTCTGACCAGTGCATGAATTCTGGGTTGTTGGAGGCGACTACGTTGATTTCTCGGTGTTGTCAGTGCCGGCTACGCCGATCTTCTGGCTGGCTAGTGAAGACGACATAGGAAGCATGCTCGTCGGGGTACTCGTCTTGAACTGCCCCGACCGCTGGTCGAGCGGCCAGCTGCGAAGGAGCTGGAGGCGGCTGACCAGCAGGTGGAGGCGGCACCATCCCCTCACCCTTGGAGATCTGAGTGAGCCAATGGTATTTTCTGGTCATGTGGTTTGAAGGCTTCGCGCCGCTGTGAAACTTGCAGGGGGCATCAAGTGCTTTCTCGTAGGAGAAAGTCGGCCGCCAAGCCGGCCTGCCGCCCTTCTGCTTCTTGGGTGCGGGCCGTCCTTCGGGTTGTTCGTCCTCGACTGTGGCCACCTATCGGCTGGTGGAAGGCGGCAGGGAAGCCTTGCGCTTGTGGTTGTTTTGGTGCGGGCGTCAGCTGGATTCTCCAACTGATGTCTTGGGAGTCGGAGCGAGCACCTTCCCGGAGGCGTCTACTCGGAGCTCGGTCTCCATCGAGGAATTGGCCGTGCCGTATTTGTCAGCTATGACCAGTAGCTCGTCAAGCATAGTCGGCTCGTCGCAGAGGAGTCGGTGCTTGAGGAGGGTGCCTTCTCGGCACCCGGCGGTGAAGTACTCTATAGCTTGGACCTCGTGCACTCCTTTGCAGGAATTGCGGAGCTCAGCCCACCACGTGAGGTAGTCGCGAGTCGATTCGTTGGGCCCTTAGACGCACAAGGAGAGCTGTCGGGGCTTAGGAGCCCGCTTGTAGGTGCTGGTGAAGTTGCGTATGAAGGCTTCAGTGAAGTCTAGCCAGCTGTTGACACTGTAAGGCTTGAGGCTGTTAAGCCAGGTGCGCATCGTGCCTTGGAGCTTGAGGGGCACATATTTTACGGCAACACGCCTGTTGCCGTTTGCGATGCTAACCGCGGTGGAGTAGTCGATCAACCAATCTTCCGGCTTCACGGAGCCGTTGTACTTGGGCATGTCTCTTGGGAGCGAGAACCCTTTGGGGAAGTGTTAGGACCCCGATTCCAAGTCACATCGATCTAGCCGGTAACACCTCATATCACCTTGCGGCCTCACGCACGGTATTCCCACGGGTGTCGCCTTACCATGGCCCGGGACCGTTTGCGCCTTTTGGCTCACGTATATGATAGTGTCGCTAGCATCCATATGACAGAGAACCTGGGCCGACATGGCTAGTCATGAACCCAAAGCGGCACCAACCTATGGGAACAGGCATACATGAATCACATCGAGCATGTCGGTTAGCAGCGTGTGAATGCGGGCTGTAGCACTGGGCTACCAGGACTCCGAGAACCCGGGCTGTAGCAGGCTAGGCAGGACTCCGGATGTCACCGTGTGACATTTCCCCGAAGGGACAGACACAAGAACGAGGTGAAACACATGCCGGCCAGTTAAGTGTCCTGAGCAGTAGTGCTGGGCTACCAGGACTCCGGTGAACCGGGCTGTAGCGGACTACTATGGCTCATGGAAGCACTAGACTACATTTTCCCATAAGAGAGGCTGCCAAGGATAAACAACTAGATTGGCAGATCCCACACATACCAAGCATTTCAATCATACACACAATATGCTCGATATGTGTAGATACAACATGGCATCACAACATAACTCTACGACTCAAGTATTTATTCATTAGGCTCCGAGGAGCGAGATACTACAAACATGGGTCTCATGACCCAACAATCATACCATACAAATCAAGCACATGCGAAAGCTTAACATGTCTGAGTACAGACGTCTACAAATGAAAAATCTTAAGAAACCTGACAATCTACCAGATCCTGCCGAGGGCACAAGATCGTAGCTGAGGTATGAAGCTAAACATCGAAGTCCACGCGAAACTACTAGCGAGGCTGAAGTCTCTCTACAAAACATAAATTAAGCAAACGTGAGTACAAAAGTACTCAACAAGACTTACATCAGAACTAGCTATATTTGCATCGGTATCAACAAAGAGGGGTGGTGGAGTTTAACTGCAGCAAGCCAGCTTTGACTCAGTGGCTAACCTGAACTACGACTGCAAGCAACTCTTTTGAGGTGGCGCACACGAGTCCACATATTCACCAATCAATACACCACTATGGATCCGCTCCCGTCTCCCCACGAGAAGGCCATCCATAGCACTCACACTTATCTTGCGAGTTTTAGAATATCCACTTTCACTTATCTATGAACTATGCAAGGCGTCAAAGTTTCCATATCTGAGGAATCCGGCTCTTCGAATAGATAATGATAACCCTGCAGGGGTGTACTTCTTCACACACGCTCCCACCACTTACCATCGTTTACACGACATGTACTCAGCAACCTTCAAGCGGAAGCCCAATGAGGGTGTCGGCCACGGCCTACCTAAACACTCAAGTCTCTAGTCCAGGTTTATCGCCTATCCAGGTTCCATCCGCAGGGAGTCCGGCCGAGGTTTCCACATACGGCCCCGAACGATGTGAACAGGGTTCCCGAGACACCAAACGGGCGCCCGGTACACCGTGCCATGGTGTATCTACCGCATCATAGCCCACCCCTAGGGTCAGCGCTACGGACGGCCGCCAACACATAACCTACAAACACCAGAAACTAGTTGCATCTCCTGGACAGAGTACTAGGGTGATTAAGAAGCCGAGAGGGTCAACTAAGGATCCCAATGAGTGGTAGTAGCTGTTCATGGATCACAGACATAGAACTCAGTTCCTGAGGAGCTGCAATGAGACAACCCACCATGTACTCCTACATGGCCTCTCACTGCTACCTTTACCAAATCGTGTACACACACTTAGCTCTCAATGGTAGGACATCTTCACCACGTTCCAATTCATTCCCGATGAATCAGACCTGACTCAACTCTAAGCAATAGCAGGCATGACAAACAAGCATAAATGAGTAGGCACATCAGGGCTCAAACAACTCCTACTCATGCTAGTGGGTTTCATCTATTACTGTGGCAATGACAGGTCATGCAGAGGATAAGGGGTTCAGCTACCGCAGCATGTAACAGTTGAAACGTTGTTGTCCTAATGTAGTAAAAGAGAGCAGGAGCGAGAGATTGGGATTGTATCGAAATGAACAAGGGGGTTTTGCTTGCCTGGCACTTCTGAAGATAATATAGCTCTTCATCGGTGTCATCGAACTCATCGTCGGAACCACGTCTATCGAGAGGGGACAAAAACCGGCAAACAAAGAGGAACACAATCAATGCAATGCAACAATTATGATGCATGATAATGTCATGGCAATATGCTATTGATTGAGCTAATGCAACTAGCAATCATATTAAAAGAAGTTGGTTTGAACCAAGGGTTCAAATTCAAACTCCATATGTGCTTATTTAAATGTCAATTATGCAAATTGCCATGTACAACAACCCTAGGTGGTTCAAACATGCATGCAAATGCCATAAACAGATTCCTTGAGTTTTTCTGATAATTTTTCACATATAAATTATTTGATTCTGAGTTCTAGATTATTTTCTATGATTTTTCAAATTTCTGGATTTTTTCTGAAATTTACTGATTATTAATAAATGCAGAAAATGTATTACTGCGTCAGCATTGAGTCATGCTGACATCAGCAGGTCAACAGTAGCCGTCCAGGTCAAACCTGACCAGTTGGGCCCACTTGTCAGTGACCCAGTTCTGCCTAGGTCACAGACAGGTGGGTCGGGTCAACGACCATGTTAGCAAGTCAACGCTGATGTGTGGGGCCACTGTGGTTAGTTTAAGCTAAACAGAGAAATAAACTATGGTTAACTAAAACGTGGGGCCCAGGTGTCAATGACTCAGGGGGGGTTAATCAGCAGGGTCATTAGTGGCTAATGATGGGCCACGTCATCTCACCGGAGTTCAACGCCGGCGAGCACACAGACGCGGCGACGATGATCGAAATGGCTGCTCCGGCTACCAAAACGATGGCCAAGCCCACCCACGAGGAGCTGGGGCTCATGCGCATCCAACTATGGCAGGGGGAGGGCGCAAGGTGACCGGAGTTGGCCATGGCGTCAACCTCGGCGGCGGCCGGAGCTACGGCGTCGAGCGGAACGGGGCTGCGGAGCACGACAGGAGGAGTTGGGTGATGCGTTCGGCTCCTGGGAGCTCGGTGAGCACGGCGACACGCTCAGGCACGAGCTATGTCATCAGTAGCCGCGGTGGCGATGAAGCGAAACGGTGGCGAGCTTCGGTGCCGGTGGGGAATGGCTCTACGGCATGCAAATGAGACGGAGAAGAGGGGGGTTCGGGGAAGGAGCTCACAGCGGTTGCAGTACACGTCTCAGCGGGCTCGGGGAAGGGTTGGTGGCGGCATGCGGTCGTCGGCGATCTTGGCGGCCGAGAGGTTGAAGACGACGCCATGGTCGTGGTGTGTTGCATCCGGCGTCCTGTGGGTCGTCCAGGAGGCGTAGGCGACGGTGGCGGAGCTTCCACGCAACACGGGAAGGTGAGAGGGGGTCCGGGAGCGCGGTGGTTCACGGCGGCGCTTCCATGGCCGCGTCGGTCGTCGCGGGGGAGAGCGAGGGAGAGGAGGGGATGGACGCGAGAGAGAGGGAGGGGGCCCGGGGAAGTGCGTGGCGTCTCTTGGGCGTTGAGGAGGAGCCAGGAAGGCTGGGAGGGAGGAGGTGGCCAGGGCGCGTGCCCATGTGCGGCGACCACACACACTCCTGCCTACTGGCAGGAGGTTGAAGACGGTGGGGGCGCCTGCTGGGCCGGGCCAATAGTGCGGAGCCGCAGCTGGGCCGCCAGGTAGGTTAGGTAGGTGGCCTAGTGGCCTTCTCTCCCTCTCTTTATTATTTGTTTCCTCTTTTCTAATTTTTGCAGTTTGTTTTTGATTTAGTTTTAACACCAAATCAATTTTAAACTTCATGAAAAATAATTGTGTGAGCTAAATGGACTTATCCAAAGCCACGCAACAATTTTTCAGAATTATTGAACATATATTTATTATATAATAAATATAGATCCAATTCAAATATTATTGGATTAATTCAAATGGCCAGAATAAATGTTTCTGGGCTCCTAAAAATATTGGTTTGAATTTTACCTCTTGCCAATATTTTTATAGGATACCAGGGACATTTTCTTGGACTAATTTGAGAAGATTTTAAATTTGGTTATTTTTGAACTGATTTCTGAGGGTTTCAACAAACCTCAATTCAACTTTCAGAAAGTTTAGACATGATGCATGAGTGCAGATGCAACTATTTCACTCAGGTATTCTAGGGCTGTGACAACTCACCCCCACTAAACAAGAATCTCGTCCCGAGATTCAAGACGTGAGGTAAGAAGACAGAGGGGCACAAGACAAACACAATCTTCATGATCCAAGTTGCACCTCATAAGGTTGTTGATTCGTAGCATACGTTGATCTTGACATCCTCGCTTTTGAGATCTTCATTCACGAGATGACGACGGAAAGAAACTCTACTAGGATTGATCTTCTCAAGATCGAACTATAAAATCTCAACTCGCGGAAAGAGATGTTGAAGCATCTCGATTTGAAACACAAAACACATCGAGAGGGATGGAAGAAAAAATGACGGGGTTTGATTTGGTGGGCAAAAATTCCACGCTTAGAGAGATGATGGATGGTGTCAAGGTGGCGAGGAAATAATTGCCATGATCCCGTAACGGGGCACCTTGGAAAAGGTGACGCGTTGAACTATTTCCTTAAGTGGCAAAAAGAATTACTTTTGATACAAAGATCATTGAAACTCTTTATACCAGCCTGAGGTAATCACAATCGATCGTTGGAAGGTTTCGGCAGAATGGCGTACTCCGACTAGGATGGATGATGTGGACTACCTTGTTGAAGACAACGTAACGGATGAATTTGCTTGTGCGTGCTCTCAAGAACTTGAGCATTTCCATATTCATCAAGGTTCTACCAACATCTGAGTTGAGGATCCTGGCAACACATCTTACTACCTTGACGAATAGTGTTGGACAATGCAGATGCATAGGAAGACAACCCTTTCTCAGATTTCACCTTAGCGAGGCCAAGGGAATGAAATCTGGATGATCGACCGAGAGACATTTAACACTCTGCTCCTAATGTTCTCCTTGATGTACTGGTTACCACGGTCATGCTTTAAAGCATCAACATAGTCATCAAGTAGTGGTCGGACTTCGGAATACAAAGGATCCATAAGAAAGAACTCCTGGAGTAAATCCTACGAAATCCTTATGGGGAGGTGGCCAACTTCCTCAATCAAGATACTACAATAATAGGTATTCCGGCTCGGTGTGTTGGCCACGACATCCACTTTACCGGTTACAGAGAGACCAATATTATAGTTCTTGGAGTGTGTTCCAACCATCATATCTGCCTGAGATTCAGATCTGGTTGGTGTCAGGATATTCCAGACTCATCAAGTCTAGAAAGAAAAATGAAAGTTTGCAACACAATTCGACGATATGACATTGCGAGATTCTCGGGGAAATGAACTACGGTAGTAAGATCCAAAACATGAGCTAGTTTTGCTAAACACATGGGAACACGCTGTCCCAGACAAGCATGACCATATAGTATTCTTATGAAAAATACTACCGAGTTCAGGTGGGGAACAATCATCTAGGTAACGAAGTCTTGTGCATGACCTAGGATTGGCACAGCAACTCCTTTTCCTTGAACAAATCAATCAGTAGCTTGGTGTGCTAGGGACACATATAGGAAGAAGGTTGCAAGTCTCCGAACCACAGAATACTTCACACGTATGCATGACCGATTTGGGATGATTCCAAAAGAAGCAACATTGACTTTCTTGAATCCACGGTGGCAACTTGCCTCAGATGCACATGAATTAGAGGAGGTCACTACTTTCATCCAAACATATGCTTCATGAATGAAACATGAAGAAATGCTTACACAAGTTTCCAACACTAAGTTGATGTTCAACATGAGTCATGGGGGAAGACAAAATGTGTCGGTGTACAAAAAGAGGGGTACACTTTTTGTACCCCTATAACTGTGCAGGGCAGTCTGAGCCACGGGCACCACCACACTGGGCAAGGCAAGGGAGGTGAGCCAAGGTAAGGCCGAAGCTCAGGAGAAGCAGAACGACGCCAAGACCAAGACCACAAAGAGCAAAGGGGACGAAGCGAACCCCCCCCGGCAAGATCCTTGCTGGGAGGCGGTTTTAGCAAACCCGACAAGACCCTTGCCGTGGCAGCTCGCCCCACGCCTACGGAGTGAGTCACCCTTGAGCCCACTGCCCCATGGGGCAAGGATTCCGGAGACATCCCCGTGGTGGCATGTAGATCTTTGTGAAGGCATTCAAGATCAGATACACACTTTAGAAGATGATGATCCTTGGCGGAATCCCAACCAAGGAGGACCACAAGGCCCCCGGCAAGAGCCTTCCCGGGGATGACAGCAGGCGCCACGGCAATACCCTTGCCGGGGCCCCGGCAAGGCCCTTGCCAAGAACACCCGGAGGGCCACCATCAGGCCCATGCCAGTCAAACCTCCACCGCTGTTCGCATGCAGCTGCCGACCCAACCAGCTGGGCAGGCACCTGCGTGGCGGCATGCGGATCTTCGTGGAGACCTACCACTGCGCCACCTCAGCTGCCTGCCTGCCTACATGGCACCGCGGGCGCCGCTGGCCTGGGCGTGTGTCGACACGAGATTGAGCGGCGATGGATGAGACAGGTCTCTCCCCCGCCCCCGATAAAGCAAGGACACATGGGCAAGACGCATTAAATGCGCCTTGTCATGTATTGCGAGGGATAACCTCGCATCACTGTTCCCTTTCCACCTCCTGTGTGCCACTGTGGCTACCCCTTTTCCTATAAAAGGAGGCCCGAGGCGACCAGGAGAAGGATTGGGCTTTTTGGAGCTCCTCACGCCCCATAGCTAGCTCAAGAACACAGATATACAATCCACCAAAGCAGGAGTAGGGTTTTACGCATCCTCGTGGATCGAACCTGGATAAACGAACTTTGTGCTATCTGTGTGATCCGCTCTTCTCAGGACCCCGCGCCCCGCAACCGTAGTAGGGATTCTTGTGATCCCCATAGGTGTCGTTCCCACCGACATCTTTGGCACGCCAGGTAGGGGGCGCAGTTGTGTGAATCGGCTTTAGCAGTTAGTTCGACGCTTCTTCATCGTCATGGCGCCCAAGAAGAAGACGACGGTGGCGGTTGGCCCGTCGGAAGCCGGACATCCCGTCCCAACGTGGGCAAGCAGCGGACCGGTCGCAGAAAGGACCCGAGGCGCCGTTCGCGAACACCAACACCGTCCCAGCAGCCGGAGTTTGGGAGGCGGTGATGTTCGTGCGCCTAGTAACGGGCCACACGCCGCCAAATCCAAAGACGGAGCCAGGCCCCCCGCGGGTGGCGCGGGGCCTTCCAAGATCGCTACCGCCCCGCCCGAAGGCGATGCGAGGGCCTCCAAGACTCCCACGCCGGCGCCGATGGCGCGATCCTCTCAAACGGCGCGCGACGAACGGCGCAATCACGCCGAAGACCCCGGGCGTCGCCGCGGGAAGAGCCCCGAGCGCCACTCCCGGGAGGTAGAAGACCTGCCCGCTCGCCGAGGCGCTGTTGAAGATGGCATGCGACCGCGGGGCCGTGATAGAGCTCCTTCTGACATGGTCAGAAGTCGAAGCGCGTCGCGATCCGTGCAGGTTTCCCTACCACCAACGTCAGCAGAAGCCCTGGCGCGCACGCAGTTGCTCCTCGATTTTCCTCCCACTACGGGGAAACTCGACGAATGGAGCGCCACTATCCGAAGCCTTGTTGCGGTGGCCAACAAAGATGAACCAAGTCTGTTGGAGCCCCCGGGTCGACGCTCCAACGGAGTCCCACGCACCAGTGGCAGGAAAGCCGGCGGCGCCGCGACCACGGTGCAGTCGCCTCCTCCTCGCCCGGTACCACGGACGCCAGCCCATCGCGGTGTTGCGGGCGAAGAAATCTCCATAGCGTCGTCCGACCCGTGGACCCACCGTGACCAGCGCCAAGTCCTTCGGGAAGGAGAACATGAAGACGCTCGAACCACTATCGAGCGTCGGCGCGGAGCGCGCCACCAGTCAGACAGGCGAGCAGGGGCCGCTGTGAACCACCTGGCACCGGAGAGCCCTGGAGGCCTACCTTACGAGGTAGGCTGTCTGGCTTTTACCCGTGAGCTGCGGCAGTTCCAGTGGCCCACTCACCGCACCTTCAAACCTGACGTGGGCGAAAAGTACAGCGGCAAGACCCACCCGTTCGAGTTCCTCAGCATTTACACCATTGCGATGCAAGCTTCCGGAGCCCACGACGATAAGGTGCTTGCGAATTACTTTCCGTTGGCTCTTAAACCCAACGCCATGTCATGGTTGATGCACTTGCCTGTAGACTCTATTTCCTCCTAGTTGGATTTGTGCCATGTGTTTGTGGGCGCCTTTATTGGAGGCCACCAAGCCCATGGCCAAGCGAGTGACCTGCACGTCATTCCCCAGAAGGGAGGCGAGAGTCTCCGCAAGTATATACAGAGGTTCAGCCGGATACAGTACAATATCCCTGATGTTCACCCTGCCGCCATCATCACCGCATTCCATCAGAACATGCGTAACCGCAAGATGCGCTAAGAGCTGGCAATGAACAAGGTGAAAGATGTGGCAGCACTCTATGTTCTTGCTGACAGATGTGCCCGGGATGAAGAGGGAAGGAAGTACCCCGGCGAAGATGCCGGCGTGGAAACCGACTCCTCAGATGAAGATACTGCAGCCCCGGCGAAGAAGGGCCGGCGCCGCAACAGGAAGCGCAAAGGTAAAGCCGTGCTTGCCGTCGAGGGATCTGATGACACCGGCTCCACCAAGAAAACCAAGGCACATGACCCCGGCAAGGAAATTGACGGATGTGTCGCCTGCCGGGCCTTGGAGGTTGCCGAGAAGCCAGGAAACTCCGACAAGCGATACTGCAAGATCCATCGCACCAAAGGCCACACTCCCCAAGACTGCCAACAGGTTGAGCTCCTCGCTGAGAAGCAGAGGACTAAATATGAGAGGCGGGACAAGAAGAAAGGAGGCCAGAAGATCGACACTCGAGCGATCGCAAACAGAAGCTAAGTTGCACTGAATCCTTATTTGTGCTACCCTTTTTATTTGAGGTTATTCCCCCCGGAGATATTTGCTTTGTATGAGAAACCTGCACGCCAGGGGGCTCTACCACGATCGGCAATGCCCTTGCCCTATTTCGAGTCCGCTCAAGAGCTCAAGCGGCTGCGTCGAGAATGGCAGAGTAGCCTTCCGCTATCAGCAACGCCCCCGATTCTGACTCGAGTCAAGCTCGACAGTTCGAGCGGCCGCTCTCAGAACAGAAAGGTGGCTCGTCCAGCAGCACGCGTACCCGGCTGGCCATGGGGATCCATCCCCAAAATGCCGCTCGGGGCTTCCGCGCCGGCAAGCCTACCCAATCGGCGTAGGGCACGCATACAAAGAGGAATTGAACGGGGAAATAACATGCATGAAATTAAGAGTACTTCAAAGTTATATTACATCACATCATTGCTGTGGTTCTAACTAAAGATAAAATTTGTCTTGGTCGGGAACCCGCAGCGGCGAAGAAGAACGGGATGCCTAATCCCGGCGCTGGCCTTCCACCCTCTTGATTTTGTCGATGCAGTCAGTGATGGGCTTGATGCGCTCCTTGAGCACCGTGATGTCAGCACCATCCGGCAAGCTCTTCATCGCGGCCGCGAAGTCAAGATCGGGATTCCAATACGCCATCTTGGTGAGGAGCTTGGTCATGACCCTCCGGCAAAGTCGCCGGGCCTCCTTGTCGGGACCCCGATTCTAAGTCACACTGATCTAGCATGTAACACCTCATATCACTTTGCGGCCTCACGCACGGTATCCCCACGGGTGTCGCCTTACCATGGCCCGGAACTGTTTGCGTCTTTTGGCTCACGTATACGATAGTGTCGCTAGCATCCATATGACAGAGAACCCGGGCCGACATGGCTAGTCGTGAACCCAAAGCGGCACAGACCTATAGAGACAGGCATACATGAATCCCATCGAGCATGTCGGTCAACAGCGTTTGAATCCGGGCTGTAGCACTGGGCTAACAGGACTCTGGAAGTCACCGCGTGACATTTCCCCGAAGGGAAAGACATAGGAACAAAGTGGAACACATGCTGGCCAGTCAAGTGTTCTGAGCAGTAGTGCTGGGCTAGCAGGACTCCGGTGAACCGGGCTGTAGCAGACTACTATGGCTCAAGGAAGCACTAGACTACATTTCCCCACAAGAGAGGCTGCCAAGGACAAACAACTAGATTGTCGGATCCCACACATAGCAATACACGTCACACGTACGCATAACATGCAAGTATGTGATGTACAACATGGCATCACAACATAACGCAACTCATATAGATAAAGGCTCAGAAGAGCCACATAGCATAAATACAATCAGGGGTCACATGACCCATCATTTAGAGCATACAAGCAACGGAAGCATTACATGTCTGAGTACAGACAACTACAAAAGAAAAATGCCGAGAAGCCTGACTATCTACAAGTCCCTCCAATGTACAAGATCGTAGCTGAGGTAACAAGCTACTCGTCGAAGTCCAAGCGGTACTACTAGTGAGATAGATGTCTCACCTGCAAAACAAGAATAAAGCAAACGTGAGTAGAAAGGTACTCAGCAAGACTTACATCAGATACTATCATACATGCATTTGTATCAAGAAGGTAATGTGGGGTTTAGTTGCAGCAAGCCACCTTTGACTCAGTGGCTATCCTGTTCTACGACAATGAGAAACTTCTTCGAGGTGAGGCAGCACACACGAGTCCACTAATCACCACATCAATACACTACTATGGATTCATCCCCGTCTCTCCTACGAGAAGGCCATCCATAGCACTCACACTTCTCTTGAGCATTTTAGAGTATCCACTTTAAGTTGTCTATGTACCACGTAAGCATCCAAGAAGTCCATAAGCGAGGACATGGCTATTTGAATAGATCATGATAACCCTGCAGGGGTGTACTTCTTCACACACGCTCTCACCACTTATCACCATATACACGTCATGTATCTCGGCAACCTTCAAGCGGAAGCCTGGCGAGGGTGTTGGCCACGACCTGACTAACCACACAAGACTCTAGTCCAGGTTTATCACCTATTTGGGTTCCATCCGCAAGGAGGTCCGGCCGGGGTGTCGCTCACGGCCCCAAACGATGTGAGCAGGGTTCCCAAGCCCACCATCCGGGTGCCACTTGGTACACCGTGCCACCTGTGCCTAGTCTGTCCCGAGCCCACCCTGCCAGGTGCCACTCGGTAGAAAAATAGCACTACCTACAAACACCAGAAACTATTTGCAACTCCTGGACAGAGATCAAGGCGGTTAATAAGCCGAGACAGCTTGGAGCGCACGGAGCCCAATGTGTGGTAGTAGCTAGTCATTGGACAACTTACACAGAACTCAGTTCTTAAGGACGGTCCCAATGAGACAACCCACCATGTACTCCTACATGGCCTCTCACCGCTACCTTTACCAAATCGTGTTCACACGCTTAACTCTCAGTACCAAAACATATCATAACACTCCAATTCATTCCCGATGAATCAGACCTGACACAACTCTAAGCAATAGCAGGCATGGCATGGTAGGAACACAACATGGCTCAAACAACTCCTACACATGCTAGTGGGTTTTAACTATTTACTGTGGCAATGACAGGTCATGCAGAGGAATGGGTTCAACTACCGCAGCATAAAGTAGCGGTTGAATCGTTGTTGTCCTAATGCAATAAATGAGAGCAGGAGCGAGAGAGTAGGATTGTATCGGAATGAACAAGGGGGGTTGCTTTCCTGGTAGATCAACAGGGGGGGCACTGCTCCTCCGACAGATACTCTCGAACACTCTCCGGAGCAGGACCTATCGAGAAGGAACGGTGACGGAAATCAAACACAAGCATATGCAACAATATGATGCATGAACATGGCATGAGTATGTGATGTTGTTTGAGTTAATGCATCTAGCATTTATTTAGTTGAGGTCCATTTGAACCAAGGGTTCAAATGCAACTCCAAAATAAGCTCTTAAATATGCCATAAGTGTGTTTTCATATATACAGCATGTATAGGTTGGTTTGTCATGCGTGAAAATGGTACAGATGGATAGATTGAATTTTTCTGATCATTTTTCATATATAAATTATTTCAATCTGAGCTACGGTTGAATTCCTATGAATTTTTGAAGTTTCGAACATTTTCTGGAATTCTCTGAATTATTTAAAATCCAGAAAAATCATTATTGCGTCAGCATGACATCACAAAGGCGTCAGCAGGGCTGACCAGGTCAAACCCGACGTGTGGGGTCCACACGTCAGTGACCGGTTAGTTAACAGGGGGTTAGTTTATCCTAATTATAGGATTAGTGGCGCTGGGGCCCACTGTCAGTGTCAGGTTTAGTTAAATGGTGATTAGCCTTAAGCTAATCACCTGACCCATGGGGCCCACCTGACGGGCCCGCGAGGTCAAAGGGGTCAAACCCCACCGGCGTTTAACCGCCGGCGAGGCCGAACATGGTGGAGGGCTCATGAACGTGTCTCCGGCGACCAAATGGGCCGCGGAGACCATCCCCGAGGAGCTGGTGCTCGCGCGCATCCAGTGGAGCAGTCGGGAGGCTACGGGGGCGGCGGAGCTCGCCGGAGCGAAGCTCGCGGCGGCGGCCGGTGTTCGGGTGCGAGCGGGGATACGGCTGCGATGTGCGAGGGCGAGAACGGAGAGGGGGAGAGGAGGAGCAGCTCATGGCGATCACGATGGGCTTGACGGCGAGCTCGGGGACGCGCTGTGGTCGACGGGGCGGCGATGGGGATCCACGGCGGCCGGCGGTGAAGGAGACGACGGTGGCGACGATGGAGGCCGTCCGGAGCTGCGTGGCTTGACGAGGAGGTAGCAGGCGACGTGGCGAAGGTTCTGAGCACGGGGAGAGGGCGAGGGGGAGGCGGTGGCTATGGCAACGGTGGCCGGTGGCGACGGCAGCGCTTTGGGCGCGGGGAGAGGGAGAGATCCAGGGGAGGAGGGAGAGCGAGAGAGAGTGCGAGAGGTCCGGGGTGGCGCATGGCGACGTTCGGGACGGCCAGGGCGTCGGGGGAGAGGCCAGGCAGGCAGGTGGCGTGGCCGGACGCGTGGCCGCGCGCGCCGGGCATGTGCCCCTGTCCTCCTAGCGCGAGGAAGGGGATGACTGGCACTAGAAGTCGGCTGGGCCGGCCTGTTGGCCACTGGGCCAGGCCAGGCTGCACAGGGAGGTAAGTGCAGGTGGGTTTTCTTCCCTTTTGCTTCTATTTTGTTTTTGTTTTCTATTTTCTGACATTTGATTTGATTTAATAAAAATACTAAATCATTTTATTTTATTCTATAAATTTTAGTAGGGACTAGTTGGACCACTCCAAAGCCCCTCACCAAAATTTAGAATTATTGGACAATATTTTATATATTATAAAATATTTATCCAACGCAAATAATTACCGGATTAATTCCAAATGCCCAAAATAAATACTTATGAGCTCCTAAAGATATTGGTTTGATTTTTATCTCTGTCCAATACTTTCAGAGAGCAACATGAACATTTTCTTGGACCTTTTTGGAGAAATGTTTATCTGGGTCATTTCCAGAAATGATTTTTGAGGGTTTCACAATCCCCATTTCAAAGTTAAATGAAATTTAAACATGATGCACACATGACTAGCTAGCCTAGGTCATACCAGAACTAGGGATGTGATAACTCGCCCCCACTCAAAGAAATCTCGTCCCGAGATTTAGGAGTCGGCGGGAAGAAAGTGGGGTACTCAAGTCGAAGACGATCTTCACGCTCCCAAGTAGCTTCTCTCTCGGAATGATGAGACCACTGAACCTTGAGAAACTTGATGTTATGACATCGAGTGACACGCTCTGCTTGTTCAAGGATGCGAACAGGGTACTCTTTATATGTGAGGTTATCTTGGAGATCAAGCGTTTGGTGGTCCACTCCGCGGATGGGATCCGAGAAGCAACGCCTGAGTTGAGAGACGTGGAAGACATCATGAACTCGAGAAAGATGTGGTGGTAGTTCCAACTGGTAGGCAACTTCTCCTCGTTTAGCGAGAATGAGAAAGGGACAAACGTAACAAGGAGCCAACTTGCCCTTGATACCGAATCGATGGGTACCCTTCAAAGGGGTGACCCGAAGGTAAACTTTGTCGCCAATTTCATAAACCACATCCTTATGACTACGGTCATACTGGCCCTTTTGACGAGATTGGGCTGTTTTCAAATTCTCACGAATGATGCGAACTTGTTCTTCTGCCTCCTGGATCATATCCGGTCCAAAGAATTGTCTTTCACCGGTTTCTGACCAGTTCAAAGGTGTTCGACATCTTCGTCCATACAGAACCCAAAAGGAGCTTTCTTGAGGCTGGATTGGTAGCTGTTGTTATAAGCAAACTCGGCGAAGGGAAGACACTTCTCCCAATCCATACCGAGTGAGATAACACAAGCTCTAAGCATGTCTTCAAGAATCTGGTTGACCCTTTCCACCTAACCACTTGATTGAGGGTGGAAAGCGGTACTAAAGGAAAGATGGGTGCCCATGGCAGTTTGGAAGCTCTCCCAGAAATGAGAAGTGAAAAGACTACCACGGTCTGAATTGATCTCTAGTGGAACACCGTGAAGTGACACTATTCGAGAAATATATAAGTCAGCGAGTTGACTAGCAGTGATACTCTCTCGAACAGGTAGGAAGTCAGCCACTTTGGAAAGACGATCAATGACTACGAAGATAGCATTATTCCCTCTCTTGGTCCTGGGAAAGCCGGTGATGAAGTCCATACCAACTTTATCCCATTTCCACTCAGGAATAGCTAAAGGTTGAAGGGTGCCAGCAGGTCTCTGATGCTCTGCCTTCATGCGACGACAAACGTCACAGTTAGCAATAAATTGAGCAATTTCTCTCTTCATCCTACTCCACCAAAACCTCTGGCGTAGGTCCTGATACATCTTAGTACTACCGGGATGAATCGTGAGAGGAGATTCATGTGCCTCCTTAAGGATTAATTGTCGAAGATGTTGATTCTTGGGAACCACCAAGCGACTCTCAAAGAAAACAACACCACGATCATCTATAGAGAAACTACCACCAACTCCTTTGTTAATGTTTCTCTTGATCCGAGAAATTCCCGTATCCTGCTTCTGAGCAGAGATGATTTGATCCACAAGAGTAGGTTTCGCCACCAAGGTAGAAAGGAATCCGTGAGGAGCAAGGTGGAGGTTAAGCTTACATAATTCCTCATGGAGAAGTGGTTGGCCCTGCTGCAACATGAGATTGTTGCAATAGGACTTACGACTTAGCGCATCAGCCATGACATTCCCCTTGCCTAGGGTGTAGGTAATCCCTAAGTCGTAATCTGAGATCAACTCCAGCCAACGTCTTTGCCTAAGGTTCAAATCTGGTTGGGTGAAGATATATTTGAGACTCTGGTGATCGGTGTAAATCTCGCAACGTTTACCAAGAAGGTAATGTCGCCAGGTCTTAAGTGCATAGACTATGGCTGCAAGCTCTAGATCATGTGTAGGATAATTCTCCTCATGTGGATGCAACTGTCAAGATGCATAGGCAATCACATGGCGATCTTGCATAAGAATGCAACCTAGTCCCTGTCGTGAGGCATCACAATAGATAACAAAGTCCTTAGTGAAATCCGGTGGCACAAGTATGGGAGCAGAAGTCAAGCGTCTTTTCAGTTCCTGAAAACTGTGCTCACACTGTGGGGACCACTCAAACTTTTTATCTTTCTTGAGAAGTTCCGTGAGAGATTTGGCCACTTTGGAGAAGTTCTCAACGAATCGGAAACAATAACTGGCTAGACCAAGGAAACTCCTAACTTGCTTAACTGTTTCAGGCGGAGTCCAATCAAGAACGGCCTGAACTCTTTCGGGATTGATAGCAATGCCCTTACGAGAGATTACGTGGCCGAGATAGGTCACTTCTGGCAACCAAAATTCGCACATGGAGAACTTGGCATAAAGGTGGTGCTCTCTGAGTTTTCCTAGCACAAGTCTAAGATGTTCGGCATGCTCTTCCTCGTTCTTCGAGTAAATAAGGATATCATCGAGGTAAACCACGACGAACTTATCTAAGTACTCCATGAAGATCGAGTTCATCAAGCGAGAGAAAGTAGCTGGAGCATTGGTTAGACCAAAGGACATGACGGTGTACTCGTACTGACCATAACGAGTGACAAAAGCCGTCTTAGGAATGTCCCCATTTCTGATCTTGATTTGGTGGTAGCCTAACCTCAAATCCATCTTGGAAAAGACTGAGGATCCAGCGAGCTGATCATACAGGTCGTTGATCCTGGGGAGCGGATACTTGTTCTTTATCGTGACCAAATTAACGGGACGATAATCTACAACCATCCGGTCCGTACCATCCTTCTTCTTGACGAAGAGAACGGGGCAAGCCCAGGGAGAAGAACTAGGACGGATGAAACCCTTTTGCAAGGATTCATCGAGTTGTTTCTTAAGCTCAGCTAGTTCTAACGGTGCCATCTTGTAAGGTCTCCTAGAGATTGGAGCGGTTCCTGGGATAAGATCTATGACAAATTCTACATCTCTGTCAGGTGGAGTACCTGGCAGTTTCTTTGTAAAAACATCCGGAAAGTCACGGACTACCGGGATATCTTCAAGGTCAGGAAGAGGGTTGGCATTAAGAGAATAGAGCTGACGCTTTGCAACCCTAGTGGAGATGGTGACTATCTTGCCAGATGGGTGTGTAAGCTGAACAGACCTAGTGTAACAATCAATCTTGGCATAATGAGCTATCATCCAGTCCATACCCAGGATGATGTTAATATCCATAGACTTGAGGGCTATAAGTGACGCAAGGAATACAAGTCTGTCAAGAAGGATTTCATTACCATGGCTTACACTAGAAGTTTGCCATTTGGATCTAGGAGTTTGAATTACTAGTGGAGAGGGCATATCACAAAAGGATATGTTGTGCAAGCTGGCATAACTTTCGGAAATGAAGGAATGAGATGCTCCGGTATCAAACAGAACCGAAGCTGGATGACAGTTGACAAGGAGTGTACCAAGAACGACATCCGGATCATCATGAGTGTCTTTAGTTGAGACATGATGCACACATCCACGTTCAGTGGGAGCTGACTTAACACTAATCATCTTGCGTGATGGCTTACCACGGCCAACAGACTTCTCAGGCTGGGGTGGAGCATAGTTGGTTTGAGAGCAGTCACGTGCATAGTGTCCTGGCTCTCTGCATGTGAAACAAGTCCCTGAAGTAGGACGTGGACCCGCATTGACAAGCGGTCTACCAATAGGCCTGGGTGGAGCATGTAACTGAACTGGGTGAGGTGCCACACAAGGTGGCCTCGGTGAATATCTGGGTGGAGGAGCGGAGTTCGGAACCCAAATCCGGCGCTTCTGCGAACTAGAATCGGAGAAAGAAACCAAATCATGGGTGTGCTTACGAGACTCCTCGTAAGTGAGCTGAGCTGTCTCCGCATTAATGGCCTTGTTCAAAAGAGCCTGGAATGTATTGCAATGATGCAAGTGGAGATCACGATGCAACATGGTGTTGAGACCCTTCCATAACCTAGCCTGCTTCTTGGCGTCCGTGGACACCTCTTCTGTAGCATAGCGAGCAAGGTTCTCAAACTCTCTGCCGTAAACATCAACAGCCATCTTACTCTGGGTGAAACTACAAAACTCTTCTCTCTTGCAATCAATGAGAGCCTGAGGAATGTGATGCTCGCGAAAAGCCTCAGTGAAATCTCTCCAGGTAGTTTTCTGGCCAGCTGGAAGCATAGCCTCATAGTTCTGCCACCAAATACTAGCAGGACCTTCCAGATGATAAGCAGCGTAGGTGACCTTGTTACTTTCAGCTACGTTCGCTGAATGCAGCTTGTGTGTGATACTACGTAGCCAGTCATCTGCATCGAGTGGTTCAATGGAATGATGGAAGGTAGGTGGTTTCAGACCGATGAAGTCATAGATGGACGCTAACTCTTTGTGTTGATGGGAGGTGTTCTCCTCAATACGTGCTAACAAGCGGTTAGACTCTCGCTTGTTCTTCTCCATCTCTAACATGAATTCTACCAATGAAGACTGGTCGGGAGGATCCTCATCCCTACCATCTCCGTGGTTCCGGCTACGAGCAACAGAACTTCGGTTAACTGACGACATCCTGAAGAACCAACCAAGGAAACAAAAGGATGGATTCAGCATCATCGTAAGGATGTAGATTATAGTACGAGGAAAAATACTGTCTCTTGAACTCCTAGGACAATTCCGGCAGCATAACGGCAGTAAAATGCTTGAAATGAGACATTCTCCCAAAGACGGGGTAGTACCATACTCAACATCATCACTCAAGGTTCTGGGATATTGCTAATCAGGCTACACCGGAGGTACTCAAACTGGGATATGACTCAGATCAACCAAACCTTAGAGACTACGGAGTAGTAACACGTGATCCTGATAGACGGAAGAGAAAGCCTAGTTCCTTAACCCCGTAGGAAAGATAGGATGACTCAGATCAGAAAGCATGAGGCATAACGAGTAAAAAGAGCCTTACGTTCCCTTCCACAATCAATTCCCCTATATAGCTAAAGAATTTCTAGACTCAACTTCGACCAGGTTGGCTTGGAAATCGTACAGGCAATCAGGCTCTGATACTAAAGCTATCGGGACACCGATTCTAAGTCACACCGATCTAGCATGTAACACCTCGTATCACTTTGCGGCCTCACGCACGGTATACCCACGGGTGTCGCCTTAACATGGCCCGAAACCATTTGCGCCTTTTGGCTCACGTATATGATAGTGTCGCTAGCATCCATATGATAGAGAACCCGGGCCGACATGGCTAGTCGTGAACCCAAACTGGCACAGACCTATGGAGACAGGCATACATGAATCACATCGAGCATGTCGGTCAATAGCGTATGAATCCGGGCTGTAGCACTGGGCTAACAGGACTCTGGAAGTCACCGCGTGACATTTCCCCGAAGGGACAGACATAGGAATGAAGTGGAACACATGCCGGCTAGTCAAGTGTTCTGAGCAGTAGTGCTGGGCTAGCAGGACTCCGGTGAACTGGGCTGTAGCGGACTACTATGGCTCAAGGAAGCACTAGACTACATTTCCCCACAAGAGAGGCTGCCAAGGACAAACAACTAGATTGTCGGATCCCACACATAGCAATACACGTCACACGTATGCATAACATGCAAGTATGTGATGTACAACATGGCATCACAACATAACGCAACTCATATAGATAAAGGCTCAGAAGAGCCACATAGCATAAATACAAACAGGGGTCACATGACCCATCATTTAGAGCATACAATGAACGGAAGCATTACATGTCTGAGTACAGACAACTACAAAAGAAAAAGGCCGAGAAGCCTGACTATCTACAAGTCCCTCCAAGGTACAAGATCGTAGCTGAGGTAACAAGCTACTCGTCGAAGTCCAAGCGGTACTACTAGTGAGACAGATGTCTCACCTGCAAAACATAAATAAAGCAAACGTGAGTTCAAAGGTACTCAGCAAGACTTACATCAGATCCTATCATACATGCATTTGTATCAAGAAGGTAATATGGGGGTTTAGTTGCAGCAAGCCAGCTTTGACTCAATGGCTATCCTGTTCTACGACAATGAGAAACTTCTTCGAGGTGAGGCAGCGCACACGAGTCCACTAATCAACACATCAATACACTACTATGGATTCATCCCCGTCTCTCCTACGAGAAGGCCATCCATAGCACTCACACTTCTCTTGAGCATTTTAGAGTATCCACTTTAAGTTGTCTATGTACCACGTAAGCATCCAAGAAGTCCATAACCGAGGACACGGCTATTTCAATAGATCATGATAAACCTGCAGGGGTGTACTTCTTCACACACGCTCTCACCACTTATCACCATATACACGTCATGTATCTCGGCAACCTTCAAGCGGAAGCCTGGCGAGGGTGTCGGCCACGACCTGACTAACCACGCAAGACTCTAGTCCAGGTTTATCACCTATTTGGGTTCCATCCGCAAGGAGATCCGGCCGGGGTGTCGCTCATGGCCCCAAACGATGTGAGCAGGGTTCCCAAGCCCACCATCCGGGTGCCACTTGGTACACCGTGCCACCTGTGCCTAGTCTGTCCCGAGCCCACCCTGCCAGGTGCCACTCGGTAGAAAAATAGCACTACCTACAAACACCAGAAACTATTTGCAACTCCTGGACAGAGATCAAGGCGGTTAATAAGCCAAGAGAGCTTGGAGTGCACGGAGCCCAATGTGTGGTAGTAGCTAGTCATTGGACAACTTACACAGAACTCAGTTCTTAAGGACGATCCCAATGAGACAACCCACCATGTACTCCTACATGGCCTCTCACCGCTACCTTTACCAAATCGTGTTCACACGCTTAACTCTTAGCACCAAAACATATCATAACACTCCAATTCATTCCCGATGAATCAGACCTGACACAACTCTAAGCAATAGCAGGCATGGCATGGTAGGAACACAACATGGCTCAAACAACTCCTACACATGCTAGTGGGTTTTAACTATTTACTGTGGCAATGACAGGTCATGCAGAGGAATGGGTTCAACTACCGCAGCATAAAGTTGCAGTTGAATCGTTGTTGTCCTAATGCAATAAATGAGAGCAGGAGCGAGAGAGTAGGATTGTATCGGAATGAACAAGGGGGTTGCTTTCCTGGTAGATCAACAGGGGGGCACTGCTCCTCCGACAGATACTCTCGAACACTCTCCGGAGCAGGACCTATCGAGAAGGAACGGTGACGGAAATCAAACACAAGCATATGCAACAATATGATGCATGAACATGGCATGAGTATGTGATGTTGTTTGAGTTAATGCATCTAGCATTTATTTAGTTGAGGTCCATTTGAACCAAGGGTTCAAATGCAACTCCAAAATAAGCACTTAAATATGCCATAAGTGTGTTTTCATATATACAGCATGTATAGGTTGGTTTGTCATGCATGAAAATGGTACATATGGATAGATTGAATCTTTCTAATCATTTTTCATATATAAATTATTTCAATCTGAGCTACGGTTTAATTCCTATGAATTTTTGAAGTTTCGAACATTTTCTGGAATTCTCTGAATTATTTAAAATCCAGAAAAATCATTATTGCGTCAGCATGACATCACAGAGGCGTCAGCAGGGCTGACCAGGTCAAACCTGACGTGTGGGGTCCACACGTCAGTGACCGGTTAGTTAACAGGAGGTTAGTTTATCCTAATTATAGGATTAGTGGCGCTGGGGCCCACTGTCAGTGTCAGGTTTAGTTAAATGGTGATTAGCCTTAAGCTAATCACCTGACCCATGGGGCCCACCTGACGGGCCCGCGAGGTCAAAGGGGTCAAACCCCACCGGCGTTTAACCGCCGGCGAGGCCGAACACGGCGGAGGGCTCGGGAACGTGTCTCCGGTGACCAAATGGGCCGCGGAGACCATCCCCGAGGAGCTGGTGCTCACGCGCATCCAGTGGAGCAGTCGGGAGGCTGCGGGGGCGGCGGAGCTCGCCGGAGCGAAGCTCGCGGCGGCGGCCAGTGTTCGGGCGCGAGCCGGGATATGGCTGCGGTGTGCGAGGGCGAGAACGGAGAGGGGGAGGAGAAGGAGCAGCTCATGGCGATCTCGATGGGCTTGACGGCAAGCTCGGGGACGCGCTGTGGTCGACGGGGCGGCGATGGGGATCCATGGCGGCCGGCGGTGAAGGAGACGACGGTGGCGATGATGGAGGCCGTCCGGAGGTGCGTGGCTCGACGAGAAGGTAGCAGGCAACATGGCGAAGGTTCTGAGCACGGGGAGAGGGCGAGGGGGAGGCGGTGGCTACAGCAACGGTGGCCAGTAGAGACGGCAGCGCTTCGGGCACGGGGTGAGGGACAGATCCAGGGGAGGAGGGAGAGCGAGAGAGAGTGCGAGAGGTCCGGGGCGGCGCGTGGCGACGTTCGGGACGGCCAGGGCGTCGGGGGAGAGGCCAATCAGGCAGGTGGCGTGGCCGGATGCGTGGCCCGCGCGCGCTGGGCGTGTGCCCCTGTCCTCATGGCGCGAGGAAGGGGACGACTGGCACTGCCAGTCAGCTGGGCCGGCCTGTTGGCCACTGGGCCAGGCCAGGCTACACAGGGAGGTAAGTGCAGGTGGGTTTTCCTCCCTTTTGCTTCTATTTTGTTTTTGTTTTCTATTTTCTGACATTTGTTTTGATTTAATAAAAATACTAAATCATTTTATTTTATTCTGTAAATTTTAGTAGGGACTAGTTGGACCACTCCAAAGCCCCTCACCAAAATTCAGAATTATTGGACAATATTTTATTTATAATAAAATATTTATCCAATGCAAATAATTACTGGATTAATTCCAAATGCCCAAAATAAATACTTATGAGCTCCTAAAGATATTGGTTCGATTTTTATCTCGGTCCAATATTTTCAGGGAGCAACATGAACATCTTCTTGGACCTTTTTGGAGAAATTTTTATCTGGGTCATTTCCAGAAATGATTTCTGAGGGTTTCACAATCCCCATTTCAAAGTTAAATGAAATTTAAACATGATGCACACATGACTAGCTAGCCTAGGTCATACCAGAACTAGGGATGTGACACTCCTCGGCCAGTGTGGCTGTCCTGTTGGAGTGGAGATAATCCAGGGCTCCGAGGACGCCCTCGGTGAATAGGGTCAACTTGGTGTTGACAGTCCCGCTGCACTCAGGGGCGTACCTCACGTGTGGCATCCCCATGGTGGCCAACTGCGAGGTGACCCTGCCAGCAACCTCCTCCAGACGGCTGATCCATCTGTTCTCGCCCGCCACATAATCCTGGTGGGAGGCGGCCTCGTTCGCCCGCAGCTGCTTCTCCTCCTCCAGGCTACTGGTCAAGGTCTCCTCCCGAGCCCTGCTCTCCGACAGCATCTTCTCGAGATCCTCCAGTTTCAGCTTGAGGTCTCTGATGGAGTTTTGCGCTTCAGAGAGCTCCCCAGCCCTGCTGATGACCGCTCCTTGTGCCTCCACCAAGGCGCTGTTGAGCGTGCTCTTCTCGTTGGACAGCTTGAGGGCCTGCTCCTTCAGCTCGTCCTGCGCCACCTCCAACTCCCTTACCTTGCCGGCATGGGCCAGAGCCTAGGCATCGAGTGCCTCCTTGTGCCTCTGCTCCAGCTCGCGAGTCCGCCGTGCGACAAGGGCCTCGAGCTCCTCATCCTTGCCACGGAGCGCTATGGCAAGCTTCGCCTCACGCACGGTGAGGTCCTCTTCCTGGGAATCCAGTGCAGCTTGATGCTGGTTTCGGACGCCCTCGGCCGCGGCAGCCAAGTTCGCCGCCTGTTCCTGGGCCTTCTCGATGTCGGCCATCTTCATGGTGAGCTCGACATTGCGCTCGGCCAATTTCTCCTAGAAGGCCCTCTGCTCCTCGCGAGTCTGGTGGAACTAGGTCTGCGTCTTGGCAACGCGCGCCTTGAAGTCCACCTCCGCGTTGTCCACCGTTGCCATCCTGGACATGACCTTGTCCAGGCGAGCACGGTAGAGCTCTTGGAGCTTCTGGAAGTTGGCCCGCATGGCATCGAAAAGCTGCTCTTCTGGAGAACCGTCGCCACCAACGCCTGGCTCATCAACCACCTCGAGCCCGGTGGCGGCAAGCACCTCGCCGTCAAAAACTTCCCCTTCGGCGGGCGCCCGGCTTGACGCCCCTGGGAGGTGGACGAAGAGATCATCGCCCACCTTCAGATATCTTCCGGGCCCCGAGGTTGAGGAGGAGGGAGGCTGGTCACCCACCACCTTTTCCTCGGCGGAGGCCTTGCCGGCCTCACCGGCAGGTCCACCGCTGGCGCCCTCGGCAGAAGCCTTGCCGGTCGCCTTGGCTGCCCCAGCAGCGGCGTCCCCAGCGGCACCATTGGCGGCTTCGTCGGCGACGGACTCGTCAGTGTCTTTGGCGGCCTCCTCGGCGGCAATCCTGCTGGCCCTCCGCCACGGCCTCCTCAGCAATATCGCCGACAACAGTGTCCACGTCCTCCATGTCTTTTGAAGGAGGGCCTGGGCAGCAACGGGAGCAATGAAGCCAAGAAAAGAATAAGGGAAAAACAGAGACGAAGGACAGGCGATTCACCAGTGCCAGGCTCTGAAGCAGAAGTCCCCCTTCCACCAGCATTTGGCGCCGTGGCAGAGCCACCAACGCCCAAGTTCCCCTCTTCCTCCATGGGTGTGGGCTCCGTGCCTGATGCCCTTGCCAGGGGCGCCCCCCGCGGCGGCGTAGTCGATGGGGGTGGTGTGTTAGGAGTAGCCCTCTGTGGCTCCTCCTGCTGCCGCTCCCCTCCTGCATACCCGGCAAGGTCAGCATCATAGCATCGAGCGCCTACCACATGTCGAGTAAGAAGAGGGTGACGAACTTACGCGGGGGGCCGCGCCGGGGGCTACTGTCCGGACTGCTCAGCACCACCAGTGGTGTCTTTGAAGCCCCAGCTGGGGGCTGGCTACTCGCCGAGGTCTTCGCCCTCTTCGCCCTCTGGGCCAACGTCTCTCTCTCCCTACGGAAGCAAAGATGGATCAAGACAAGTGACCCAATTCAAGGAAATGGAAATGACAGTAAGGAACGGAGAACTTACTCGTCGTTCGTCTCCTCCTCTTCCACCAGTTTCCTTTTCCTCTCCAGGCTGAGAGGCCCGAGATCAAAAGGGAGATCCACATCATCATCCGAGTCAACGCCTGCCGGAGGAGGCGAAGGAGGCGGCAGGGTTTGTGCGTGCCCGGATGAGTAAGGGGCTGTCACGTTCTTCTTCTCAGCGGCCCTCATCAGCCTCTTTACTGTCGTGGCCCTCGTGTGGCGCACGGACCCGTCCAGGGTCAATTGAGGACGCGTAGCCCTGCCGGGCCGGACCGGCTCGCCAGAGCCAGACCGCCGCAGGACACACCCTCTTCCCCTGGCTGGCGTCGAGCCTGCCGCCACGTCCTCCTCCTCCGACGACGACTCGTCAGCCGCGTCTTCGACGAACAGAGACCCAGTGTCGGCGCTGCTGGCCTCCCTGGAGGCCGCCGCCCACCGGGTGAGCTCCTCTTCCTCCACCGCCGTTGCGGCCTTGTCCACCACGCCCCCGGCGCTGCCGCCCTCCACAGCAAGCTGTGCCTCCCTCACCCTAGTGGCGATGTAGTCCAGCTCTGCCTGGGTGGTGTCCATGATAAGCCACCGCTCGGCATCGGCATTGACATACACCTCAATCAAGGTGTCGAAGAATTGCTGCACATCCTCGTCCTTCGGCTCCTCCCATCTCGGGACAGGGCCGTGCGCATTGTAGTCCGGCATCATGGCGATGATCTCGGACCGACGCGAATTGTTGCACAACGGGACCACCCCCGCTGGCAGCTTGAAAAATGGCCCCTTGAGAGCCTTGCCAACCTTTGCAGCAGCCCTCGCGGCCTTGCCGGTCCGCTCGACCTCGCCATCAGGACCCACATCAAGCTGGAAAAGTCGCTGGCAGAAGTGGGCATGCGCCAACATTGTGAAGTTGTGATCAAGGCCGAGGCGGAGTCACATAATGTCAGCCGGGTTCGTAAAGAGCCAAGTTGGCCTCCCCTTGTTGTGCAACGGGGCGATCCGGTGGTGAATGAAGTCCGACCCGATCATCTCAAGGGTGAGTCCGTCCTGGGTGAGCCGGAGAATCCTAGTGGTGGCGACGGTGAGCCTCCCATCGGCGCATCGACATCGCTCCAATCGCTGCCACAGACCGGCGGCACTCGCCGGACCTTGCAGAATTCCGGCAGGTTTTATCTTCAATCCAGCACCACCGGCCACGCCATTCCTCCCACCTCTCCTTCACGGCACCGTCCGGGTATGCCCCCTTGGATCTTGAGATCCAGGTGACGCAACCGGAGACGGCTCCTCCCGGCTGGATTCGAGGGAAGAAGTAATGGCGGAAGAGCGCGGTGTTGGGCTGCACCCCAGCAAAGTCGTCGCAAAGATGCGCGAAGAAATCCATGCATGGCACCGCATTTGGAGTAAAATCCAAGAGGCGAAAGCCGAAGGTGCGCATAACGTCGTAGAAGAAATCGGAGAAAGGGGGGCATAACCCGCAGGAAAAGTAATCAACAAAGAAGGGGTACCGATTTGAACCAGGATCAGCGCAAGCGGCAGGAATGACGTGCGTCACCGGGTGTCCCGAATCCTCGCCCGGAGCTCTCAAACATCAACCGTCGAGGGGTAGAAGAAGGCGGACTTCGTCCGGTCCCCTGACAGCGCGCTCGCCGGCGGCTCCACCGCCCCGGCGCCCTTAGCCACCCCCTTGTCCTTGGCGAATTTGGGAGCCATGGAGACCAAGAAGTTCAGAGGGTTGAGGAAGGGGGATGGCGAAGCAACGACGGCGGGCTCTGAGATTGGAAAAGGCACGAGGAAAGAGGAGAAAGTGAGCAGCGCGCCCGCGGTTATTCCTTCTTATGGGGGAAAAACGCGGGTCGCCTCCTTTCACATTAACTGTGATGTGATGCATGCCCACGGGAAGTAGCCCCACGCATGCCGCCCACGTCACACACGCTTCCCCACGCCGTGCCACGCGCGGGAAGCATGGGAAGCGCAGCGCACGAAGAAACTTGCCACGGTAAAAATCGCCCCGCCTGCCCGCGCACCGTTTTTGGGCCTAGCCCAACAACGCGATTGCGCTTACGTGTGGCCTAGGCCCGGGGGCTCCTGTCGGTGTACAAAAAGAGGGGTACACTTTTTGTACCCCTATAACTGTGCACGGGCAGTCTGAGCCACGGGCACCACCACACTGGGTAAGGTAAGGGAGGTGAGCCAAGGTAAGGCCGAAGCTCAGGAGAAGCAGAACGATGCCAAGACCAAGACCACAAAGAGCAAAGGGGACGAAGCGGACCCCCCCGGCAAGATCCTTGCCAGGAGGCAGTTTTAGCAAACCCGGCAAGACCCTTGCCGTGGCAGCTCGCCCCACGCCTACGGAGTTAGTCACCCTTGATTCCACTGCCCCCATGGGGCAAGGATTCAGGAGACATCCCCGTGGTGGCATGTAGATCTTTGTGAAGGCATTCAAGATCGGATACACACTTTAGAAGATGATGATCCTTGGCGGAATCCTAGCCAAGGAGGACCACAAGGCCCCCGGCAAGAGCCTTGCCGGGGATGACAGCAGGCGCCACGGCAAGACCCTTGCCGGGGCCTCGGCAAGGCCCTTGCCAAGAAGACCCATAGGTCCACCATCAGGTCCATGCCAGTCAAACCTCCACCGACGTTCGCATGCAGCTGCCAACCCAACCAGCTGGGTAGGCACCTGCGTGACGGCATGCGGATCTTTGTGGAGACCTACCACTGCGCCACCTGAGCTGCCTGCCTGCCTACATGGCACCGCGGGCGCCGCTGGCCAGGGCGCGTGTCGACACGAGAGGGAGCAGCGACGGACGAGACAGGTCTCTCCCCCGCCCCCGATAAAGCAAGGACACATGGGCAAGACGCATTAAATGTGCCTTCTCATGTAATGCAAGGGATAACCTCGCATCACTGTTCCCTTTACACCTCCTGTGTGCCACTGTGGCTACCCCTTTTCCTATAAAAGGAGGCCCGAGGCGACCAGGAGAAGGATTGGGCTTTTTGGAGCTCCTCACGCCCCATAGCTAGCTCAAGAACAGAGATATACAATCCACCAAAGCAGGAGTTGGGTTTTACGCATCCTCGCGGCCCGAACCTGGATAAACGAACCGTGTGCTATCTGTTTGATCCGCTCTTCTCACGACCCCGCCCCCCACAACCGTAGTAGGGATTCTTGTGATCCCACAGGTGTCGTTCCCACCGACAAAATGCTGCTGATGAGTTCAACAGCAACTCATCGGAATTTCCATATCACTGGACTTCCACCATCATGTGAACACACTGATAGCATTGGTCAGACCAAAAGATGTAATGGTGTATGCTCGAGGGATCAACCACGAGTAAGACAACATTACGAACATCGTTGGTTCTGATTTGACTTGATGATAGCCCATACTCGAGTCAAAGTTTTGACAAGGCAATAGATCCAACAACTGATCACGAGGACCAATTGGTGAAGATATCATGTTCCTTCAACACACACACAAACACAAAGATAACCCTTTGGAAAGAACCAAATTTGGCAAAGCATTTATCTTCCAACTCTCCAAGTTGTTGTTTAGCTTAACCAACTAGCTCAGGGATATCCAACACAGATTCTTGGAGAAGGGGTGGTTTACAAGAAACCAACTTGATCACGAACTCAACATAACAGTCAGGGGACAACCTGGTAATGCTTCCGAGAAGATATCCGGAAAATCGTGAACCACCGATATGACTCTAAGCTCGAGAACAATCTTTCTTTTCAAGGCAAAGACGACATGATCAGAAGAGTAAGGGATTCAATTCTAACTCAAAGATCAAAGAGTGCACCAGAAATAAGGACAAGATAGCACGATCAATCCTAGAATAGTGTTTCGATAACCAACACGCTAAGAATGATATTAGTGTCCATTAACTACCGAGCGACGTGGTTGCTAGGAGTATTGATTTCACACATCATGGTTCACCTGCCGGCATTCTGGTTGTGACAACACGGGACCGAGGAATGAAAAATGATGGCAAGAGGTATCACTGTGTCAAGAATTCATGAGAGATAGTGCAATTTTCATGACAATCCTGACATAAAGGGGTATTACTCCAGGGTAGAACAGAGTCAAAAGCTGGATTGGCATTTGATTTGTGGATTACAACTGCTTTGACCCAATCCCGGATATGGATGAGGTACTGGAGTTTTTTTCTCCTAGTCATTCTGGAATAGAGTGGCTTGACAAACCACAAGAATAATAGGCATCAACAGCGAATGCATGCATACTCTTGACTATCAATTGATAGGCTAAGGTCGGAATACAACTAAAGGGGGACAACTCAAAGAACATATAATTTTCCGAGTTGTGGATGCATAGATTAATATGTCGAACCAAGCAGGTTTCTTCCAGACAACCCATGCAGAAAGGTAGAACTGGCAGATTCACAATGTAGAATGAAGAACTCATTAAGAGCACTCTGATTGTGATCTTTTGGTTCAAAAGAACTCCTGCCAAGAATGGTTCATGATAATTTCAAGAAGGATGTACCACGAACCTCGAGGACTATCGCAAAGGTTATTAATATCCTAAAGGAACGAGAAAACGCTATCAACAGGAGGTAAGTAGGGTGAATCTCGGGTTCAAGAACCCAGGAATAGAATGCCTACTACTAAATGGCATCACAGGATGCTTCGGGATTAATGGCCCGAGTCATCACACTGGGAATACAAAGCATTGCTAGATTACTACGTGACTCCCAAAGACACCTAGGTCATAATAATAGCTCCAACATATATGTCGAGGCAATAGAGTACCTCAACTCATCGATTAGTGTGGTTGAACTGGCCCAAAGGAATTCCGGGAATGGAAATAATGGATTTGCAAATGCATCAGACCATGTAGAGACCTGGGATGACTCGGACAGCATAACGGCTGTAAATAATCAAAAGATTTGAGACATCCTGCAAAATGGTGGAATAACCACTTAACATCGCAATATCAAGTTTCCAAGGCCAGCTATGAACATATGGAAGTAGTAGGAACTGAACTGAGGCTTGAGCTCAACAATCCTAGGAAACTACGGTTTTAGTAACACGTCATCCTAAGATATAGAGGAGAAGCCTAGTTCTTAATCCCCGTAGAAAAGAAGAGGTTGACTCAGATCAGAAGGGCATAAGGTAAAGGAGTAAAAGTAGCCTTACGTTCCCTTCCACAATCAATTCCCTTATATAACTAAAGCATTTCTAGACTCGACTTCAACCAGCTTGGCTTGGTAATCCTATAGGCAGTCAGGCTCTGATACCAACGCTATCAGGACCCCGATTCCAAGTCACATTGATCTAGCCGGTAACACCTCATATCACCTTGCGGCCTCACGCACGGTATTCCCGCGGGTGTCGACTTACCATGGCCCGGGACCGTTTATGCCTTTTGGCTCACGTATATGATAGTGTCGCTAGCGTCCATATGATAGAGAACCTGGGCCGACATGGCTAGTCGTGAACCCAAAGCGGCACCAACTTATGGGAACAGGCATACATGAATCACATCGAGCATGTCGGTCAGCAGCGTGTGAATTCGGGCTGTAGCACTGGGCTAATAGGACTCCGGGAACCCGGGCTGTAGATGGCTAGGCAGGACTCCGGATGTCACCGCGTGACATTTCCCCAAAGGGACAGACACAGGAACGAGGTGAAACACATGCCGGCCAGTTAAGTGTCTTGAGCAGTAGTGTTGGGCTAGCAGGACTCCGGTGAACCGGGCTGTAGCGGACTACTATGGCTCATGGAAGCACTAGACTACATTTTCCCATAAGAGAGGCTGCCAAGGATAAACAACTAGATTGTCGGATCCCACACATACCAAGCATTTCAATCATACACACAATATGCTCGATATGTGTAGATACAACATGGCATCACAACATAACTCTACGACTCAAGTATTTATTCATTAGGCTCCGGGGAGCGAGATATTACAAACATGGGTCTCATGACCCAACAATCATACCATACAAATCAAGCACATGCGGAAGCTTAACATGTCTGAGTACAGACGTCTACAAATGAAAAAGGTTAAGAAACCTGACTATCTACCAGATCCTGCTGAGGGCACAAGATCGTAGCTGAGGTATCAAGCTAAACGTCGAAGTCTTCGCGAAACTACTAGCGAGACTGAAGTCTCTCTGCAAAACATAAATTAAGCAAACGTGAGTACAAAAGTACTCAGCAAGACTTACATCAGAACTAGCTACATATGCATCAGTATCAACAAAGAGGGTTGGTGGAGTTTAACAGCAGCAAGCGAGCTTTTAGTCAGTGGCTAACCTGAACTACGACTGCAAGCAAGTCTTTTGAGGTGGCGCACATGAGTCCACATATTCACCATTCAATACACCACTATGGATCCGCTCCCGTCTCCCACGAGAAGGCCATCCATATCACTCACACTTATCTTGTGAGTTTTAGAGTATCCACTTTCACTTGTCTATGAACTATGCAAGGGGTCCAAGTTTCCATATCTGAGGAATCCGGCTATTCGAATAGATAATGATAACCCTGCAGGGGTGTACTTCTTCACACACGCTCCCACCACTTACCGTCGTTTACACGACATGTACTCGGCAACCTTCAAGCGGAAGCCCAATGAGGGTGTCGGCCACGGCCTACCTAAACACTCAAGTCTCTAGTCCAGGTTTATCGCCTATCCAGGTTCCATCCGCAGGGAGTCCGGCCGAGGTTTCCACATACGGCCCCGAACGATGTGAACAGGGTTCCCGAGACACCAAACGGGCTCCCGGTACACCGTGCCATGGTGTATCTACCACATCATAGCCCACCCCTAGGGTCAGCGCTACGCACGACCGCCAACACATAACCTACAAACACCAAAAACTAGTTGCAACTCCTGGACAGAGTACTAGGGTGATTAAGAAGCCGAGAGGGTCAATTAAGGTTCCCAATGAGTGGTAGTAGCTGTTCATGGATCACAGACACAGAAATCAGTTCCTGAGGACGGCTGCAATGAGACAACCCACCATGTACTCCTACATGGCCTCTCACCGCTACCTTTACCAAATCGTGTACACACACTTAGCTCTCAACAGTAGGACATGTTCACCATGTTCGAATTCATTCCCGATGAATCAGACTTGACTCAACTCTAAGCAATAGCAGGCATGACAAACAAGCATAAATGAGTAGGCACATCAGGGCTCAAACAACTCCTACTCATGCTAGTGGGTTTCATCTATTTACTGTGGCAATGACATGTCATGCAGAGGATAAGGAGTTCAGCTACCGCAGCATGTAACAGTTGAAACGTTGTTGTCCTAATGCAGTAAAAGAGAGCAGGAGCGAGAGATTGGGATTGTATTGGAATGAACAAGGGGGTTTTGCTTGCCTGGCACTTCTGAAGATAATATAGCTCTTTATCGGTGCCATCGAACTCATCGTCGGAACCACGTCTATCGAGAGGGGACAAAAACCAGCAAACAAAGAGGAACACAATCAATGCAATGCAACAATTATGATGCATGATAATTTCATGGCAATATACTGTTGATTGAGCTAATGCAACTAGCAATCATATTAAAAGAAGTTGGTTTGAACCAAGGGTTCAAATTCAAACTCCATATGTGCTTATTTAAATGTCAATTATGCAAATTGTCCTGTACAGCAACCCTAGGTGGTTCAAACATGCATGCAAATGCCATAAACAGATTCCTTGAGTTTTTCTGATAATTTTTCATATATAAATTATTTGATTCTGAGTTATAGATTATTTTCTATGATTTTTCAAAGTTTTGGATATTTTCTGGAATTTACTAATTATTAATAAATCCAGAAAATGTATTACAGCGTCAGCATTGAGTCATGCTGACGTCAGTAGGTCAACAGGAGCCGTCCAGGTCAAACCTGACCAGTGGGGCCCACTAGTCAGTGACCAAGTGCTGCCTAGGTCACAGACAGCTGGGGTCGGGTCAACGGCCACGTCAGTAAGTCAACGCTGACGTGTGGGGCCACTGTGGTTAGTTTAAGCTAAACAGAGAAATAAACTACGGTTAACTAAAACATGGGGCCCAGGTGTTAGTGACTCAGGGGGGGTTAATCAGCATGGTCATTAGTGGCTAATGACGGCCAGGTCATCTCACCGGAGTTCAACGCCGGCGAGCACACAGACGCGGTGGCGACGATCGGAATGGCTGCTCCGGCGACCAAAACGATGGCCGAGCCCACCCACGAGGACCTGGGGCTCGTGCGCATCGAACTATGGCAGGGGGAGGGCGCAAGGTGACTGGAGTTGGGCACAGCGTCAACCTCGGCGGCGGCCGGAGCTACGGCGTCGAGCGGAACGGGGCTGCGGAGTACGACAGGAGGAGTTGGGTGATGCGTTCGGCTCCTGGGAGCTCGGTGAGCACGGCGACACGCTCAGGTGCGAGCTATGTCATCAGTAGCCGCGGTGGCGACGAAGCACAACGGCGGCGAGCTTCAGTGACGGTGGGGAATGGCTCTACGGCATGCAAACGAGACGGAGAAGAGGGGGTTTCGGGGAAGGAGCACATGGCGGTTGCAGTACGCGTCTCCGCGGGCTCGGGGAAGGGTTGGTGGCGGCGTGCGGTCATCGGCGATCTCGGCGGCAGAGAGGTTGAAGACGACGCCATGGTCATGGTGCGGCGCATCCGGCATCCTGCGGGTCGTCCAGGAGGCGTAGGCGACGGTGGCGGAGCTTCCACGCAACACGGGAAGGCGAGAGGGGGTTGGGTAGCGCGGTGGTTCACTGCGGCGCTTCCATGGCCGCGTCGGTCGTCGCAGGGGAGAGCGAGGGAGAGGAGGGGATGGACGCGAGAGAGAGGGAGGGGGCCCGGGGAAGTGCGTGGCGTCTCCTGGGCGTCGAGGAGGAGCCAGGCAGGCTGGGAGGGAGGAGGTGGCCAGGGCGCGTGCCCACGCGCGGCGACCACACGCCCTCCTGCCTACTGGCAGGAGGTTGAAGACGGTGGGGGCGCCTGCTGGGCCGGGCCAACAGTGCTGGGCCACCAGGTAGGTTAGGTAGGTGGCCTAGTGGCCTTCTCTCCCTCTCTTTATTATTTGTTTCCTCTTTTCTAATTTTTGCTTTAGTTTTAACACCAAATCAATTTTAAACTTCATGAAAAATAATTGTGTGAGCTAAATGGACTTATCCAAAGCTACGCAACAATTTTTCAGAATTATTGAACATATGTTTATTATATAATAAATATAGATCCAATTCAAATATTTATTAGATTTATTCAAATGGCCAGAATAAATGTTTCTGGGCTCCTAAAAATATTGGTTTGAATTTTACCTCTTGCCAATATTTTTATAGGATACCAGGGACATTTTCTTGGACTCATTTGACAAGATTTTAAAGTTGGTTATTTTTGAACTGATTTCTGAGGGTTTCAACAAACCTCAATTCAACTTTCGGAAAGGCGGATGCGGGGGCCAATATTTATTAGACATGATGCATGAGTGCAGATGCAACTATTTCACTCAGGTATTCTAGGGCTGTGACAGGAAGGGCTCGTTGCGGATGCGGGGGCCGAAGCAAGACGAGTCGACATCATCTTCTTCTTCCATGGCCAAGGATCGCGCAAGGCGGTCGATCCGGTGGCGGTCATCATTCTCGCCGACTCCTTCGTGGCGACCCAGCCGGCCGCTGAGAGTCGGGTGCGTGACAGGCGGTGGGGTAGGGTATCTCTCCCCACGAGGCGGAGGAGGAGGAGGGTTGCCCCACCACTCCACGGCTCGAGGGCGGCCCTCGGCGTCACGCTCGATGGAGATTCGAGTCCGGCTGCGGCTGGTAGCCATCTCCTTTTCTTTTCTCGCGCGGGTGTTGCCCGCTGTCAGTGTTCGGGACGTCGCGCCGTGCTCTCGGCGTTGGGGAGGACTCTCGGCACGGACACGGGCTTCATGCTGCTCTGTGGCCGTGTCGATAAGTTGCTGGATGCGTCTGGTCATGTAAGGGAGCTCATCAGGCCCCAGCCTATTCAGCTCGTCTGCGGCCACCTGGGCGGCGCGCAAGTTCTCAAGAGGCGTGGCATAGACTGGGCGGTCTGCTCCCAGCATGTCGGCGATAGCTGCGCCGTGTTTCTTGACGATACCGACGCGGCTCAGCCCGTCGGGAGGCGGCGTGCCGAAGGCGGCTCGGTCGACCTCGCGCTGGTGAGCCTCCGTGAGGCATCTCATGGTGGTGAGCCTCTGGCCCTCCGCAATGAGGGCGAGGCGGCGCGCCTCTAATGTCTTGGCGTCCGCGTTGGCCGGGATGGGGATGGACAAGTCGTGCAGCGCCGCCTGCAGAGCATCGTGGGCGTTCTCGCCTGAGGAGGCACCGTGGCTGATAACCAGTACCTCGGTAATGGCACTGCCGCTGCTGTCGTCTTGAGGAAGAGGGTCGTTGATGACCGCCACGTTGGTGGGGAAGGCGTCAAGGGATGCCGTGTCGGAGTCGACAAGCATCGGGTCGGTGGAGCCAACCGACTCCAAGTCCGCGGCAAGCTCGCCGGAGATGTGGAGTTGATAGAGGAGGCTGAGGAGGTGGCTCTTGGGGCAGTCTGTGCCCGCGTCGGATGCGGGCTCGTCAGATATGCGATCCTTTCCAAGAAGATCGGCAAGGCAGCTCGCCGCGCAGGCGTCGGAGACGTCTTGCAGCGTGTCGGGGCAAGCGCCATCGGGCGAGCTAGGCTAGCTACGCATGTTGGAAGGAAGAGGGTTCCCGTCCAGAGCAGGTCTCCGGACGACGGTGCACTTGGCCCCACGGTGGGCGCCAAATGTCGGGTGGTTGGTGCGACGTATGCCAATGGATGGCTTATCATTGTGGGAGCCAATAAAACATCGCCGGTGCCTGGAAACGGGATAAGGCGAAGACATGCACGCCGGCGAATCTTACCCAGCTTCACGACTCTCCGTGGAGATAACACCCCTAGTGCTGCTCTGCGGGGTCTCCACATGATCACTAGCTCAGTGGGTTGCTACAGAATGCTCCTTGAGCTGTTCGGTGAAAGGTTGAGGGAGGGCCAGGCTAGTCTGCTCCTCTTCTCCTTGTGGTGTCTAAAATCTATCCAAAGAGTGATCTCCCTCTGCATGGGAACCCTGGGGGGTTTATATAGGCCTACCCCCAGGGGTACAATGGTAATCCGGCTGGGCGTGGGCCCTAGCCGTCTATGTCTATGCCCGCCGGCTTCTCCGCCGACTGGTGGGGCCCGCCGGCTGCCGACCCTTTGGCCGACAGGCCGGCCCCACCGCTCGGGGGTCTTGTCGGGGGCTGGTTACTGTTACGTTGCCCCTGGTGACGATGGCTTTGTCGTGGTAAGCATGGCTACAGTGCCGCCGCGAGGCGGCTCATCACTGTAGCCTTACCTTCTCTTGTCTCCTTAATGAAGCACCTCCTTGGAGGGAAAGAGCTGGCCGGCTGTGGGAATCCTGGCCGCCTTCGGGATCTCCCTTACCGAGGGGGCCCGCCACCCACGGGTCGTACTGACCCCTCGACGTGGGTGACGTCACGATCATCGTGGCAACAGTGCCACGCCGGATGGGGATGGCCGCCCTGTACGGTGCACTGTGGTCATGCGTGCGCCGGGATTCGGGGGCGACAGGCTTTACTGTAACCACGCCCCATCTTGTCGCCGTTATGTAGGTGCAGACTCTGAGGGCAAGATCTTAGCCGCCTACTGAGGGGCCGGCTCCCGGGAGTCGGCCCTTTTATGGCCGGCTTCTAGAAGTCGGCGTTCTCGTGGTCTTGTTTCTCAAGGATTTCAAGGCTGGGCTGCCTTTGCGTAGCTGGCTTGAGAGGTAGCCGGCTGGGGGAAGACGGCCACATGTCTTGGAAGCTTGGAGGCTTGTTCGGCTTGTAATTTTTCTGAAGTGCCAGGGGAAGCCGGCTAGGCTACCCGTGGTCATTTACTCCGACAATACGTGTAAGCAAATCTGACGATTATATGTATCAGTAGCCCCTAAGACTTGAAACAGTTGACGCAACTCATTTAAGGATCATTATTTGTGCAGGTTCTTACGGAGAAGAATTTCCAACTATCTCAAGAGCTGGATGAATGCAAGGCCCAGCTGGAAGCCGCTGTTGCCGCATTGAAGGAGTCCAAAAAGGGTCCCCTGGTAACTTTTTTGTCTATTGCAAAGAATATCGGTCCCAAGTAGTATGCGGCATGTATGCACACCAAACAATAGATGTTGCAGGTGGCCCCGGAGTGAATCTGGAGGCCGTGGAGGCGGATACGTCACGTGCTGATCGACAACGAAATGCTGGCGAGCGCGTGCTGACGCAAGTCAGGCAGGAGAAAAATGATCTCCAAGATGCCAATATCCGGTTGGGCGTGGAACTGAAGGATGTCCGAGCCCAGCTTGCGGACTCCATGAAGGAGAATAAACGGCTTCAGCGCGGCATTTTTAGTAAGTGCTTGAACGAACTTTTTAAAGGAGTTTGGCGGAGAAGCCTACTAACAGGGTTATGTCTGCAGGTATGCTGACGGGTCGTCTCGCGGAGGAGATGCCCGGGTCTTCGGGTGATCTTCTACTAGAGCTCTCACAACTGCATGAACCAGTTCGGCAGGTGATGCAGAGTATTGCTCAAGCCTCGTGGCCATCCGCGTCCCCGCCAGGAGGCATGGGGGAGCTTATAGAGAAGCTCAAGGGAGCGCAGAGGCGCTTTTGATTATGGAAAATATCAGCCTGCCGACAAGGTGCGAGGGAAGCCTGGGCTATGGTGAAGACACGATATACCAAGGCTGACCCTAACCACATGGCCGAGGTCGGACCTGTGGGGCCCGATGGGAAAGAGATCCCCGTCAGTTTAGTGTATGATAAAGTAAAATTAGCTGCAAAGTATTCCCAACAGGATTGTAAGCTAGACAGCCTGTTGGAGGGTATAGAAGAAGAACTTAATCAGTCTTAGTGAATGTGTACTTGTCGGAGTAATTGGACACGGATACCCCGAAGACAGCGAGACAAGAATTCAAGACATCGGGGCTAGCAAAGCCCCTCAGTCCAACTACCTGGCCGGCGACCAACTGCTGGCTGTGGCACGGCCACGGCCGGGCAGGATTCTCCTCGCCTTGCTGCCTCCCCATTTGGACTCTTCCCTAGCCTCCCGTGGTTCCCGGTGCGAACCCCCATTCCGTGCGCCTAGCACATGTCACAGCCGTAGCTTCGGCCTGCAGCGCCCCCACGCAGTTAGCGGCTCCCCTTGGCCAGCTTCCTCCGCATTCGCAGCCGCGTCGGCCGGACTCCTCCGCGCCCCGCCGGCTCGCCTGACAAGCCGGCCTCCCTGGGGCTCCCGTGCTGCGCGCCCGGCCGCATGCTCCTCAGCGACGCCGCATCACCCTGGCCTCGCGCAGCAACCGCCCCGGCTCCCGCAGCTATGCGCGTGCTCCACCTGGCCGCATGCTCCGCATCCCCCTGCGCATCCAGCCGACACCGGAACCGGCCGCGCCGGCTGCTGCGGCCCCGGACCGGCCTCCGTTCTGCTGCGCCGACCACGCCGATAGGCGCCCCATCTCCTCGCATGCGGTTGCGCCGCGCCCTCTCCCTCGTCGGCCTGGCGTCCGCGCCGGCTCCGCCGCCTCGCTGCGCCGGCTGCAGCTTCGCACTGCTCGCATCATGGACCGGCTCCGACCCTACGTGCACCGGCCTTGCGCACGCCGTCCAGCCCGCCTGCAGCTCCCCGCCTCTGTCCCGCGGGCCGGCTCCGCGGCTCGCCTGTCTGCCGGCTCCATCACTCGCAGGCTCCGGCTTCGCCCGCCTCCCGGCGACCAGGCTGCCTACTGGCTTGCCCGCCAGCCGGCCGTCGGCTCCTCGCGCTAAAAAAGGGGGTCTGCTGCTAAAAAGAAAGTGTGCAGGCCGGTTGCTCAATCCGGTCGAAAGGAGGAGCCGGGTGCCCATCCAGCTGGCTCAAGAAAAAAACAAAATGGCCGGGTGGAGGCATCCGACATACAGTCGGACAAGAGAAAAAAAGAAAGTGGCCGGGTGGTGGCGTCCGACAAGCAGTCGGACAAGAGAAAAAAAAAGAAGAGAGAGAGAGAAGTCGGCTGGGAGAAAGAGAATAAAGAAAAACACATCTGAATGACTCGTCCGCCTGCTTTGCCACTCGAACGGCCAGTCGTGACCCACGCTGCCGGCTGTGCCGGGCCAGCTGGACTGCCTCCTGCTCCAACGACACACCCAGAGGTTGCGCTGACGCGCCCCTGCGAAGAGAAAACAAAGTAGTTGCCGGGAGAACCGGCCTGACTGCTCAGCAGTCGGCCCAGATCTCGAGGGCTACACCCAGCGGGTGTGCTGACGCGCCCCCATGAAGAAGAAGACAAAGTAGTTGCCGGGAGATCAGCAGTCGGGCCGGATCTCTGGGGCTACACCCAGCGGGTGCGCTGATGCACCCCCGCTAAGAAGAAGACGGAATAGTCGCCGGGAGATCCGGCCCGACTGCACAGCAGTCGGCCCGAATCTCTGGGGCTACACCCAACAGAAGATTGCAGACAAGAGAAGAGTTTTGTCCGGCTCCGAGCAGCCGGCAGAAGAGAAAAAGAAGAAGATAGGCACTGCAAGATGCATCGCCGCCTGGCCGGTCGAGCCTGACCACCCGGGACCCCCTTCGAGCACCCGAAGGCTCGAAGACTACACCCAGCAGGTGCGCCGACGCGCTCAGCAAGCGTTGAGCCACGCCGGCTGTCTTCCGCAAACTCCGCCTCGACAACACAAAAACGAATGTGAGCTCCTCACCCGCATATTTTTTGCACCACGCAATCACAGATAAACCCAAGCGATGCTCGGGGGCTGTCTCCGCATTTTATTACGGTTGCATCACTGTTCGCCCCGGCGCCAGCCAGAGTTGGCTCGGGGACTGGCCGCTTGGCCTGAGACGTTAGTTCCCGCAGACGGCTTAGTACCGTGCGCGGTACCAAAGGCCCACTCTTAGTCACAGATCGCAGAGCGGCTGTCCGACTAGCAAGAGTGAACGCTGGAGGCAACCCACGCGAAAAACGTCCGGGAAGAAAAACGTTTCGGGCGACCCGACCATTTCCTTTATAAGTATTTGCTCGGTTAAATCCACTCCCAGAGTCTGAGTACTGTACACTCCACTTTGCGCCCACTCTCAGCCATAGACCGCAGAGCGGCTGTCTGGCGAGCGAGAGCACAAGCCAAAAGGCGGAGGGAACACGAAAAAGATTGAAGGGGGCTCGAACGAGACCGAGTCGGCACCCTCCGCATAAAACTTGCAATGCTAAAAGCAAACATTTGATATATCTGTGTGGACTAATTTTGTCTTTTTCATGATCATTTCCATGAACACTCGCCAAAAAACCTCCGCCCAACTTTGCCAAGTTGCCCGGAGGCTTGGGGGCTACTGTCGGAGTAATTGGACACGGATACCCCGAAGACGGCGAGACAAGAATTCAAGACATCGGGGCTAGCAAAGCCCCTCAGTCCAACTACCTGGCCGGCGGCTGACTCCTGGCTGCTGACTGCTCCACCAGGCCGACTGCTCCACCAGGCCGACTGCTGGTTGCCGACTGCTCCACCAGGCCGACTGCTGGCTGCCGACTGCTCCACCAGGCCGACTGCTGGCTGCCGACTCCTCCACCAGGCCGACTGCTGGCTGCCGACTCCTCCACCAGGCCGACTGCTGGCTGCCGACTCCTCCACCAGGCCGACTGCCCGAAGTCAACTACAGCCGGACGTGACCCCGACGTGACGGCCGTACCCGGCACTGTTCACGTGACACCCCAGCCATCATGTACAGTGTCCCTTGCCCCTGGGCACTATTTATAAAGTGACGCAGGGGACAAGGATGACACCCCACCATGCCACTAGCTAGCTAGCTACCATGCCTACATGGCTTACATGCTAAGCTAGCTCCCACTATATATAGCTAGCCATCCACCCATCCTCACACAGACGATGAGCATCACACTCGCACGGCCACACATGGCCAGGCACATGTGCCACACTAGCTAGGTAGCTCTCATTGCTACAACTCCAGGAGCACTTTGTACTACCCGATGTACACCCCACATGTATACTCAGACATGCAGGAGTAGGGGTGTTATCTCTCCGGAGAGCCCCGAACCTGGGTAAACTAGCGCGTGCTACTCGCACACCCGTCCCTGGATATTCCGGCAGCAGTCTTGCCCTCACACGAAGCCACCTTGTGGCATATGTCGTCTTGCACCCCCCGTGAGAATACCACGACAGTACTTCAAGTGACATATGTAATGTCCCTAGCCGGATTGTAAATCATTTGTCATGGCGGACCTTTTCGCTTCAACCACTGGACCCGATAGTCCGGAGTGTATCCGAATACCCACTCGGTTAGATAAAATCGGGGTATGCATGGAAACCAGGCATAGGGGTCATAAGTGCTTGAACAGACAAGTACCCAACTAGCTATTTTATATTACATGGATAGTAAGAAACATCTTCCAGGGAGAATAGTTCCGTTAAGGGTTCCTTTCCCTAGGTACGCATGCCCTAATGTGCATGTCCGAACTGCAGACACAGGTCAAAAACATCTGGGGGCGTGTAGTAACTTAAATGAAAGTCATCTTTTATTCACCGACCGAATATTCCCTTAAGAACGCTAGCTTTCAGCTTCACCCAGTATGAGGTACAGATCCGGCTGACCCGGCAGTAACAATCAGAGAGGTGCTCCCCTTATGCCCTAGCCGAATTAACGGGAACGTAGGGCATAAATACAAGAGCCAGGCAACCCAGCTTGGCCAAAACATAAGTCATATCGATGCATATAATGGCGAAAAAAGGTACATGCAGAAGAATAACACATGTGCGGGGCATAAAGCCCGGAAAGGTAATTAGATTAAGCTCATGTATAGCAAGCCCCTAGGTATATTGAGCGCGTTTAGCGCGTCAAGATTGTGTAACCAAGACACAAATGTAGCCCCTTAGGGCCTTGAAGAGAAAAGAGGGAAAGAAAGAGACAAAAAACAGGTGTGCAAGAAATTCATGGAGGTTGCGGATTTCGGGTTCCGGCAGACCCTTGAGGTTCGAACACTTGGGTGCGTGCGGAGATTTCGCCTCCTACCTACCTGCACCCCTCCCCCTCGCTAAGATCTAAGCTATGGAAAGAACAACACGAATGGCATAGGGTTTATACTGGTTCGGGCCACCGTTGTGGTGTAATACCCTACTCCAGTGTGTGGTGTGGTGGATTGCATCTTGGGCTGATGATGATGAACAATACAAGGAAGAACATCCTCGCGAGGGTCTACTCTTGGCTGGGGCGATGAACTGCTGGGAGGAGTTCAATCACCCTTCTCTCTTTCTCTCTAGTTCTGATTCTCTCTACCTCTCTCGTCTTTCCCTCGTCTCTTCTTTGTCTTTTTTCGTCCCCTTGATCCCGTGGGGGGCTTGTCCTATTTATAGAGGCCCTGGTCCTCTTCCCAAATATCAAGCGGGAAGGGAGCCAACAATGGCAGGCTAATTTGAAGGGGGACAGCTAGTACCAGCTATCCTGACAAAAGTAGTCTTCGCCTGCACAAAGCTCTGGTGGTGACGCCGTCTTGGGCTCCACGATGACCTCCGTCTTGCAGTCCTCCTGGTCTTGGTCTTGTTGCACCAAAATGGCAACCTTTGCCTGACGCCTCGGTACTCCGCGGCTGTGCTTGCTCCCTTTGCACCAAAGAGGGAAGGAGGACACTGCGCGGGCTGGCACCCGCCTGGCGCCTTTGGTCATCATGGCTTGCGTCGTGGGAACCTCGTGAGGTACCCCGCCTTGATCTCTCCGCCTCCTCGCGAGCCAGCCTGGTGAGGCCGTGCCTGAGGAAGCTCCACATCGTCTGCCCCGCGAGGCTTGGCCCCTCGCGAGGTTCTTGGGTCTGTGTCGGTGAAGATGGGCCGCGCTGGGCCCCCCTTTGAGCCACGCCGCAGGCAGGCAAGTCTGGGGACCCCCGTTCCCAGAATGCCGACAGTAGCCCCCGGGCCCATGGCGCGCCCAGACTTGGCCGTGCAGGGAGGCAGAGGGCAAGAGCGATGCGCCGCGGGCCCTAACAGCATGCGGCCTTGGGCGCCGTGTGGCGGTTGATTGGACGTGGGCGTCTCCACTTCCCCATGGCGCCTCGGCAACTGCACGGGTTGGACAAGTCCCTGCATGCAAAGCGGGTCATGATTACCTGCGATCGTGGAGGTCGGCGGTTGGCCTTCGCCGGCTATAAGTACGGAACGGCGTGCGCCCTTCCAGTCCATCCCTCCTTGCTTCTTCTTCTTCCCGGTCCTTGCTCCGTCTTGCTGCGATGGCTCCGATCTGCCGGTTCTCGACAGCAGAGAAGGGAAAGGCTCCCCGAGAGGAACCCGACCCGCTCCTGCCAACGAAACGGCTCGTCCTCCATGGCCCGGACGAGGGGGCCCATCAAGTGGTGCCGAGGCCTTGGTGCGAGCGGGCACCGCCGGGGTTCCTGCTTCCCTTGTATGCCCACATCGAGGGCCCTGAAGGAGCTGATGCTGATCGCCATGGGCGGCGCCGCCGTCGGCGCCGATGGGTCACGAAGGTGTGGGTCGTCCCCCCTGGGGTCCACACCGAGGGATCCTCCCGAGAGCTCGTGCTCCACATCGCCATGCCTCCTCAGTCTTGGATTCGCCTTCCTCCCTTCTTCGCCTCCATCGTCTCGCAGGGAGAGCCCCTGGAGCTTTGGCTGTAGCACGCCGGCTGCAGCACCCTCACGACCGAGGTAGAGGTCGCGTTCGTTGCCCCGGGCGAGGTCTTCATGACTCGAGGCTGGAGCGAAATCGCCCGGGTTTGCAGGACAAGAGGCGCCTTCGCGATCCACTTGGAGTACGACGGTGCTTGAATGATGTTCTTCAAGGTCTTCGATGTGAACGGGCACCGGCTAGAGTGCTACCCCGGGAGAGGTGGCCGGGACCCTACTGCGGCGAGGACTGGGCCCGCTGACCGCTCCCTTGGCGGCTCCTCAGGCGGTGGAGGCGTCGAAGGTTCCAGCAACGATTATGGTAGGGTACGAAACCACCTCAAAGTTATTCTTTCCAATCAATCCGTTGGGCTATTCCTATAGGTATCACAAACAGCCCTAGAGTTCGTACTAGAATAACACCTTAAGACACAAATCAACCACTCCGGAGACGAGCGACGACAGCTATGAGCCCCTGAGCCGGCACCGCTCCTGGAGCAGGGCGGGCTCGTCAGGCCACCGCCGACTCTGATCTGGATGGGGTTGGCGTCGGTGCTTGACGGCCCACTGTTGATGATGGCGTCTTCTGCAGGGGTGCGCGTAGTTAGTGTCCCTTTAGGATCTGTTCCCTGCAAGGAATCAAAGACGCGTCTCATGGGGGCTTGTAAGGTGCATGTGATCCTGTTTTGTTAATACAACCCTTGTCATAGAACTGTGCGAGTTGCTCATTCCGTCTTAGCTCTGTCCTCCCTTTCGAACCTCACGAGGGCTTGGTGCTCTGCGCCGATAGGTCCCAGTCCCAAGGCGGCTTCAGCCGTCGCTGGTATGCCAGGTCGCGATGCCTTGGTCAAGGCCAGGAGGTGAGCGACCCGGAGTCCGGTAAGAGCCCCTAAGTCGCGATGCTCAGGAGGTCCCCTTTGGCGCTCAAGCAGCTGTCGTTCGGTGAGAAAGGAGAGCGGCGTCGTTAACACAGGATTGCATTAGGTGCGGGGGTGGTGCCATGGTAGCTGGTGCATCCGGGTGGTGACTTATCTCGGGAATCAGGGGTCGCTCTTTGGTGTGTCGCCGGGTCCGTGCATCGGCAGGCGTGAGGTTGCTCGGCGAGGTCCTCGCGTGTTCCTCCCCTCTCGCCTTTGCTCCCCTTTCTGCTCTACGTCCTCGGGTCCCGGCCCTCGAGCGAGTCTCAGCCGTCGCTGGTATGCCAGGTCGCGATACCTTGGACAAGGCCAGAGGGTGAGGGCTGGAGAGCCAGTAGGAGCCCTGAGTCGTGATGCTCAGGCACCCCCCCCCTTTAACGTGCAAGCGGTTCGCACGGCTGAGAGCAAAGGAGACACCGCAAGGGCCTCGCCTGACGTAGCTCCTTCAGGAGATCCTGTAGACCCATCATAGAAAAAAATGATGGGTTGCCATGACAATTGACAGTCAGCCGTTGGTTGCTTCCGTGTAACGCCCTTGATGCGGCTATATCTCCCACGTGTCGAAGCACGACTTAGAGGCATAATCGCACTGAAAGCAATGTCGCAAGTGAGGTAACCTTCGCAAACAACCCATGTAATACAATAAGGGAAAAGAGATACATAGTTGGCTTACAATCGCCACTTCACACAATACATGAATAAAGCATTACATCATCGAGTTACACACAAGGTCCGACTACGGAACCAAAATAAAAGAAGACTACCCCAAATGCTACACAGATCCCCGATCGTCTCGACTGGGCTCCACTACTGATCAACTAGAACGAAACAACACGAAGGACAAGATCTTCGTCGAGCTCCTCCTTAAGCTTGGTTGCGTCGTCTGCACGGACTCATCGGCACCTGCAAGCTGGTTTTGGAAGTATCTGTGAGCGACGGCGACTCAGCAATCTCGCACCCTCGCGATCAAGACTATTTAAGCTTATGGGAAAGGTAAAGGTATGAGGTGGAGCTGCAGCAAGCGACTAGCATATATGGTGGCTAAACATACGCAAATGAGAGCGAGAAGAGAAGGCAAAGCACGATCGATAAACTATGATCAAGAAGTGATCCTAGAACAACCTACGTCAATCGTAACTCCAACACCGTGTTCACTTCCCGGACTCCGCCGGAAAGAGACCATCACGGTTACACATGCGGTTGATGCATTTTAATTGAGTTAAGGTTCAAGTTATGTACAACCGGACATTAACAAATTCCCATCTGCCCATAACCGCGGGCATGGCTTTCGAAAGTTCAAATCCCTGCAGGGGAGTCCCAACTTAGCCCATGACAAGCTCTCACGGTCAACGAAGGAATAGACCTCCTCCGAGACATTCCGATCAGACTCGGTATCCCGGTTCTACAAGACATCCTCGACAATGGTAAAACAAGTCCAGCAAAGCCGCCCGATGTGCCGACATCCTGATGGGAGCTGCACATATCTCGTTCTTAGGGCAACACCGGATAGGTCAAGCTACGAGTAAAACCAGCCCTCAAGTTTCCCCGAGGTGGCCCCGCAGGCTGCCCATTTCGGACCAACACTTAGACAAGCATTGGCCCGGGGGGGTTAAAATAAAGATGATCCTTGGGCTGGCCTAACCCAAGGGAAAAAGAGGCTAGGTGGAGAATGGTAAAACCAAGGTTGGGCCTTGCTAGAGGAGTTTTATTCAAAGCGAACTGTCAAGGGGTTCCCATTATAACCCAACCGCGTAAGGAACGCAAAATCCGGGAACATAACACCGATATGACGTAAAACTAGGGCGGCAAGAGTGGAACAAAACACTAGGCATAAGGCCGAGCCTTCCACCCTTTACCAAGTATATAGATGCATTAATTAAATAGGATATATTGTGATATCCCAACAAGTAAACATGTTCCAACAAGGAACAACATCTCCATGTTCCAACAAGGAACAAACTTCAATCTTCACCTGCAACTAACAACGCTATAAGAGGGGCCGAGCAAAGCGGTAACATAGCCAAACAACGGTTTGCTAGGACAAGGTGGGTTAGAGGCTTGGTTCAACAATATGGGAGGCATAGTAAGCAAGTGGTAGGTATCGCAGCATAGGCATAGCAAAAGAGCGAGCAACTAAGCAAGCAAAGATAGAAGTGATTTCGAAGGTATGGTCATCTTACCTGAAATCCCGCAAGGAAGAAGAGCGAGTCCATGAAGAAGACAAAGCGGACATAGTCGAACGGTTCCTCACAACGCGACGTTAACGGAACCAACCCGAAGAAACAACACCGGAAAGAAGCAAACACCATAGTAAACAACCATCACGTAAACATGGCATGATGCACAACCAAGAATGATGCATGTCCGGATTAAAGAGGCATGGCATGGCAAAAAGCACAAACAATCCTACAAATTAAGTGGAGCTCAATATGCAACAAGTTGCATATTGATGAATCACCACATGACTTATTTAGTTCTCTCTCGTTTAGGTACTCAACAATATTAAATGTTGTTAGCATGGCCAGAGGTGAAGCATAATGAAACTATCTATCTAGGCAAGTTTAAATGAGGCCGGAACAACAAAACGACAAGTCTGGAAAATCCCCATATGCATTTAGCAATTTGGTGCAACAACAATTTAATCATTTTAATTGTTGTTATCATGATGCGGGTGACATGAACAAGTTTTATGCAATTTTTATTAAGAGTTGACATGAGCATTATGAAGCATTTGGTCGTCATGGCGGAACAAAAAAGGTGCCACGCCAACTACCACGGAAATGGTGCCACGGCAACATTCTCGGTGATCCGACAACTCATTGAGATGTCGGTGCAAGAGAAAATGTGGATGAACGGATCATGCGAGGATGGTGGGGTGATCCCGGATACCGGGTTCCCATGGGTCGACGGCATGGCAACCGAGGAGGAACATGCAAAGACAACTCAAACACGGTTCGAACATGAGCATCTCAAACATCGCAAGCATTCGTTACACGGACGTCGTCTCGGGTTATACCTTCGAAGTGTGCAAAGAGGACGGTTCTTGATCGGTGCCAAGTAGAGGAAGGAGACGTTCTCGGGACGTTCGTAGTGGAAGTAGGGGTACATGACGACGGTATAGGTACTCGTGATCTTGGCGGCGGTAGTCGTTCATGTTCGTTTCGGAGAGGTACTTGATGACTCCAACGTCTTCGGGGCGATGGTAGTTGTACACGGTCCACGAGACGTCGATCGTTCGGGGTCCGATTTGCGGGTCTTGCCGACATGAAGGGGTACTTGGCGTTTTTGTAGAGGTACTCTCGATCTTGGCGACGGTAGGTGAACTTGGTGGTCCTCGTCGTCATGGAACTTGCCATCCTCTCGGCCTTGGCAGCAAAGAAACGAAACACCATGGTCGTGGTACTTGGCGCAGTGCAGGACGAAGCAGAGGTTTGGCGCTGGTCTTGGCGCAGTTCTCGGTCCACGAGCGTTGCTGGAGCTGGACTCCGTGCGAGGCAGAGGAGGGTTCAACTCTCCTCGTTCGAAGCAGGGAAAAAAACAGGGCGACGGCGTGAGAGGGACCAGGCAGAGTCAACGAACGGGTGGCGGCCATGGCAGGGCTTGAGCTCCTAGTTTCCTGGTACTGGTCGGGGCGGCGAGGGAAGGTGAGGGAGTGGCTTGGGGCGGCGACGATGGGTGCAGGCGCGACGCTGAAGGAGGAAGGCCATGGTAGAGGAGGAGCGGCGCGGAGCAGAGGTGAGCTGGCGCAGCGGCGAAGATGGAAGGGTGAGGAAAAAGATGACCGCGGCAGGGGAGGCTGCGGCCTCGGACACCTGCAGGGAAGAAGCAGAGGGCTCGGGGCTGCAACTGCTGGCTCCTGTGGGCGCGGATGGCGATGATTGTTGGCGGCCAGCGCGTCCAGGACCAAGGGAGGAGGAGGCACCAGGATGCGCTGGGATCTGACGAGGCTGGAGAAGGAGCTGCAGCTATGGCGAGCGTTGAGGGACACGACCGCATGGAACAGGGGCGCCATGAGGATCGGGCATGGGCGCTGTCGAGGGAGTGAGGGAGAGGGGTGGCTCGAGAGGAGGGAGAGATGGCGCAAGGGAACGAGGGAGATGAGATGGGATCGAGCGAGATGGAGTAGTCGGGCTCCCTGGCGGCACGAGGGGAGAGGAGAGGGATGAGGGGATTCGGGTAGGGTTTAGGAGGGAGTGGGCCAGGGAGGTTGGGCCGGCGAGAGGCCCAGCTGGGCTGGACTCTCTTCTCCCTCTCCCCTATTTCATTTTCTCAAAATAACAGAGAAAGAAAAGAGAGAAGAGAAGGTTAGAGGAAGAATTTGGACATGCGGATAATATTCCCGGACTCGCAGAAATGTGCACGATCCAAGAAAAATGGAGTGGCCATTTTTCAAAGTTTAAATTCAAACTCATTTGATTTAAATTCAAATGGTTCGAATACGAAGTGAGGGTCAGGAAGGTCCAAAAATGTTCAGATTTTGGTGGATCTCCGGAAAATGACGAAAGAATTTACGAACAAGGTTCGAGGTCAAGCAGCGAGATAACAAAGGCATGGGGAAATATGCAAGTGTGTTTTAGGTGATTCCATAAGAATGGATTATTTTATAATAGCCCCACTAATATCGGGAGGATATATTATAAAGAGAAGTCATCCTTCCCTCGATTTAAATGGATCGAAGATCCATACGATTTATTTAGTTGAGTTAAGAAAAGAAATGACATGATGGCATGATGACATGATGCAATGCACATGATGCAAAGATGAAAGCGATGAACCAAACAAAACACACGAAGAAACCCGGAAACCCTGGAAGGCAACTGAAGCTCCGGTCTTGGGGCGTTACAACACTCCACCACTACGAGAGGATCTCGTCCCGAGATCTTGGATGGCACCGGAGGGAAAAACGGAAGAGAAAGAGAAGGGGTAAAACTAAGTTGCTTCTTTGACAAATGAGTGAGACCAAAGAACCTTGAAAAGGTTAACCCATTTCAAGAAAAAAAATACCACGGAGATGAATGAAGTTGAAAACACTCCGTTAGAAAAGAGAAACAAGGAAGAACAAATTCGGGCAGCACTTCGGTTGAAAAGAGATGAAAGACTTGGTAAGAAAGAACTTGAGCAGAGGACACAACAATCCAGTTAAATGGATAAACCAAGAAAAGAACACGATCCTGACAAAAAGAAAAGATGGGTTGAAGATAGCAACATCACAAAGCCTCCGGAACTAAAGTAAGGAAGGAATGGTATGAACGAAGGGAAACAAGATCTTGAGGGAGCACGCTTACAACAAATGCTAGAACTTCGTTGTTGGAAAACCAACAACGAAAAGAATAAGCTTGATATAGTCTTATGGAATACATCTCGAATTATGAGGTGACAACCTGCCACTCACGGGAAAAGAATTTGATTGGTAAGAACAAGGAGACGAGAAAAACTTATTTCACCGGGAGGATAGATGAAGAACTTAGGTCATTTATAAGCACCATAGATTGCAACAAACCTTAGGGAAAGTTTTAGGTGAAATATAACCCAAGATAACTCCAAAGAAGAGGTTGATGGATTTAAAATATCTCATTCTTAACAACATGTGAATCATGGAACATGAACTCAAATTATCAAGAATGACATAATACCACCTCCAATGATACAGAAGAAAGAATTGCACTCCAGATAGCAAAATGAAGAATGCTTGAACTCCTCTGAAAAGAATCTGGATGAACGTTTCGAGAGGGAATTAAATCCTTAATGAACCAACATGTACAGCCTCCATGAAGAACTCCGTTAAACAAAAGAATGATCAAACGAAAAGAAAGAGAAGTTGAAAACACAAGGTGAATCCTTGTACCGATTTAGATGAATCTCCATGGTGAAATAATTGAAAAGGTTGGGACTCCGGGAAAAAGAGGAGATGAAACAATTGAAAACCGAGAGATTGATGAGCCTCCGGAATAAGGAATTGAATTTACTCGATGAAACAAGAATAAGAATTATATTATGCTTATCCTTCACCAATTTAAATTGATGACAAGCAACGGATCGCATACGACTTATTCTTGTAGAAAGGATTTAGATAGATATAGCGCAAACTTAATGGACCACCGGTAGGATTGAAACAACGAATGAATATATACGATAACGAATGACGAAAACTCTTGCACGAACCACCGTTAGGATTGACAACGAATAAATAGATATGATAGCACGAAAGAAAAATCCTGAGTAGCCACAGTAAGATTTGGAAAAGAACGAAGTAAAGGGATGAATCACCAGGAAGAATTATAAAAATAATGAAGATACTTGAGAGGATTTAGATACAAGGGAACAGAGAGATCATGAATTGATTAGAGAATATTTGAATGATGCACCAGTAAGATTTGGAGAATGATAGTTGAAAGCTAAGAATGAATAATATTTGAAAAGATGGCCTTCAGAGGAAATAGATGGAAAACAACTCATGAAATGCTCCGGGTGGGTGAAAAGAATTCTGACAAACGAAAACGATTATGAGAGGATGGTCTCGAACTAAAGCCACGAATCTCTGAGAGAACGGATAAGATATGGATGTAAAACTCTTCTTCAGTCTTCAAATTCTGAGAATTACGACGGGACACACCACGAAGAATTGTAGAAGCACTACGTGATGAAGAAGAATGGAAAGTTTAACCAACGATGAAAACAATTTGAAAGATCTTGGAGAAAGGCACTTGACTGATGAAAAATTCATTCTTACGTCAAACTTTGAGAAAAATTTGAGGATAGCTCCGGGAAAAGAAAAGAGTCAGGTAAGATCCTGGTAAAAGACCTGTGGGTTAGGGCCCACTCAAAAGAAACACCGTTGAAATGATTTAAAAGAGAGGTTGCACCGGTTGAATTAAATGGCTTGAATGAGATAACAACCTCGAAATAGGTTGAACGGATCTTGAATGACAAGACGAGCCTTCTGAGATATCTTCAGCACTCTAGAATAATTAAATAGCGAGAAGTGAATGAATATGAGGAGCACCGGTAAGAGAAGGTACTTGAAACGATGAAAAATGATATGATCAACACCAAAAGCTTGAATTGAATCCACCAGAGAATAAAATGAGTGAAGAGTGACGAACTTGAAGCTCCGTTAGAATCTTCATGAGAATCACCGGATAAGGATATTGATTGAAAAGAATGGAGAGACTTCACATCAGTAAAATGGATACTTGATTAAGAAATTCGAGTCCTCGAAGAAAAAGGGTGGGTGGGTGGGAAAACAAAGACAACTTGGAGACGGATGAAACAAACACCGTTGAGAAGAACTGATACTTCATCAAGCGAATGTTGAGATGATCCGATCCACTTGAAGAGAAAACACGCCGGTTGAAAAGAATTAACATGACAATCTCGATTATCATGAAGGATTGGTATTCACATCGGAGTATGAGAACACCGTTTAGAGAAAATATGGAATCAGCATTTCACTTCGAAACAACTTGAATACCACAACTCAACACCAAACAAAGGATTGGCTTGCAAAATAAGCCGGAACAAACATATGATAGTGATTTCGTCCGAAGTTTTCGTGGTGGGGCCTACACGGGCTCGATCGTACAGCACCATCATGTACAAGGCAGTGCACATGACATACGAAGCGTCCCCGAGTCGGCATAGCCAAGGACTCTTTAAGACACAACGAGACCACTGTAAAACCAACCGCGAATAGGAGAACCACTAGACGTCGAACCCCAATTTCATATCATACATCTGTCGGAAAGATATCCTAAGAGCTACTTGAATTCCCACTTATAAACTCCCGAAACTTTCCGGTTATGCAATCAGGTGTTGGGGATATAGGGGAAGCATAATATCTCACCCAAAACTAGCAAATCCTACATCCAGCTGTATCCATCCTTCAACACATAACCAAGAAACCTTCGGAAATCGTCTACATCAACCTTCGAAAAGCATCCATTATACGAGTTATGGCAATACTCTCGAACTCCCGCCCCAGTACTGGGTGGCGTCGAGGTTATCTCACCAACAACTGCATAAAAGAGATTTTTGATGTCGGCGAAACTAAACTCAGGTATTCCAGAATTGCAACGATAAAATTGTGACGACAACACCTCGGAGCTCAACTCCCTGGGACACTGCCACAACCCCTAAATGATAGGAGGCACCAAGAACAATGTTCTCGTCACAAAACCATCGGAACCATTCCAAGATACCCGCGTGATCCTAAAATAAATTAGTGAAAATTTGAGAAGAGAAGAGTCAAAACTCTACGTCAGGATGCCTCACCAGAGCGACGAAGGGACTAAGGAGTAAAAAGAATTCCTAAACTCTCCGATATATGATTCCTAAATGACTCAAAACATTTTTCTAGACTCAACTCCTCTGCTAATTCGATCAAGCAGTGGGGGCTCCTAAGGTCGGGGAAGGCTCTGATTACCAACTTGTAACGCCGTCGATGCGGCTATATCTCCCACGTGTCGAAGCACGACTTAGAGGCATAACCGCATTGAAAGCAATGTCGCAAGTGAGGTAACCTTCGCAAACAACCCATGTAATACAATAAGGGAAAAGAGATACATAGTTGGCTTACAATCGCCACTTCACACAATACATGAATAAAGCATTACATCATCCAGTTACACACAAGGTTCGACTACGAAACAAAAATAAAAGAAGACAACCCCAAATGCTACACAGATCCTCGATCGTCCCGACTGGGCTCCACTACTGATCAACTAGAACGAAACAACACGAAGGACAAGATCTTCATCGAGCTCCTCCTTGAGCATGGTTGCGTCGTCTGCACGGACTCATCGGCACCTGCAAGCTGGTTTTGGAAGTATCTGTGAGCCACGGGGACTCAGCAATCTCGCACCCTCATGATCAAGACTATTTAAGCTTATGGGAAAGGTAAAGGTATGAGGTGGAGCTGCAGCAAGCGACTAGCATATATGGTGGCTAAACATACACAAATGAGAGCGAGAAGAGAAGGCAAAGCACGATCGATAAACTATGATCAAGAAGTGATCCTAGAACAACCTACGTCAATCGTAACTCCAACACCGTGTTCACTTCCCGGACTCCGCCGGAAAGAGACCATCACGGTTAAACACGCGGTTGATGCATTTTAATTGAGTTAAGGTTCAAGTTATCTACAATCGGACATTAACAAATTCCCATCTGCCCATAACCGCGGGCACGGCTTTCGAAAGTTCAAATCCCTGCAGGGGAGTCCCAACTTAGCCCATGACAAGCTCTCACGGTCAATGAAGGAATAGACCTCCTCCCGAGACATTCCGATCAGACTCGGTATCCCGGTTCTACAAGACATCCTCGACAATGGTAAAACAAGTCCAGCAAAGCCACCCGATGTACCGACATCCTGATGGGAGCTGCACATATTTCGTTCTCAGGGCAACACCGGATAGGTCAAGCTACGAGTAAAACCAGCCCTCAAGTTTCCCCGAGGTGGCCCCGCAGGCTGCCCATTTCGGACCAACACTTAGACAAGCACTGGCCCGGGGGGGTTAAAATAAAGATGACCCTTGGGCTGGCCTAACCCAAGGGAAAAAGAGGCTAGGTGGCGAATGGTAAAACCAAGGTTGGGCCTTGCTGGAGGAGTTTTATTCAAAGCGAACCGTCAAGGGGTTCCCATTATAACCCAACCGCGTAATGAACGCAAAATCCGGGAACATAACACCGATATGATGGAAAACGAGGGCGGCAAGAGTGGAACAAAACACCAGGCATAAGGCCGAGCCTTCCACCCTTTACCAAGTATATAGATGCATTAATTAAATAAGATATATTGTGATATCCCAACAAGTAAACATGTTCCAACAAGGAACAACATCTCCATGTTCCAACAAGGAACAAAATTCAATCTTCACCTGCAACTAACAATGCTATAAGAGGGGCCTAGCAAAGCGGTAACATAGCCAAACAATGGTTTGCTAGGACAAGGTGGGTTAGAGGCTTCGTTCAACAATATGGGAGGCATAATAAGCAAGTGGTAGGTATCGCAGCATAGGCATAGCAAAAGAGCGAGCATCTAAGCAAGCAAAGATAGAAGTGATTTCGAAGGTATGGTCATCTTGCCTGAAATCCCGCAAGGAAGAAGAGCGAGTCCATGAAGAAGACAAAGCGGACATAGTCGAACGGTTCCTCACAATGCGACATTAACGGAACCAACCCGAAGAAACAACACCGGAAAGAAGCAAACACCATAGTAAACAACCATCACGTAAACATGGCATGATGCACAACCAAGAATGATGCATGTCCGGATTAAAGAGGCATGGCATGGCAAAAAGCACAAACAATCCTACAAATTAAGTGGAGCTCAATATGCAACGAGTTGCATATCGATGAAACACCACATGACTTATTTAGTTCTCTCTCGTTTAGGTACTCAACAATATTAAATGTTGTTAGCATGGCAAGAGGTGAAGCATAATGAAACTATCTATCTAGGCAAGTTTAAATGAGGCCGGAACAACAAAAGGACAAGTCATATCATGATGCGGGTGACATGAACAAGTTTTATGCAATTTTCATTAAGAGTTGACATGAGCATTATGAAGCATTTCATCGTCATGGTGGAACAAAAAGGGTGCCACGCCAACTACCACGGAAATGGTGCCACGACAACATTCCAGGTGATCCGACAACTCATTGAGATGTCAGTGCAAGAGAAAATGTGGATGACCGGATCAAGCGAGGATGGTGGGGTGATCCCGGATACCGGGTTCCCATGGGTCGACGGCATGGCAACCGAGGAGGAACGTGCAAAGACAACTCGAACACGGTTCGAACATGAGCATCTCAAACATCGCAAGCATTCGTTACACGGACGTCGTCTTGGGTTATACCTTCGAAGTGTGCAAACGGGACGGTTCTCGATCGGTGCCAAGTAGAGGAAGTAGACGTTCTCGGGACGTTCGTAGTGGAAGTAGGGGTACATGACGACGGTAGAGGTACTCGTGATCTTGGCGGCGGTAGTCGTTCACGTTCGTTTCGGAGAGGTACTTGATGACTCCAACGTCTTCGGGGCGACGGTAGTTGTACATGGTCCACGAGACGTCGATCGTTCGGGGTCTGATTTGCGGGCCTTGCCGACATGAAGGGGTACTTGGCGTTTTTTAGAGGTACTCTCGACCTTGGCGATGGTAGGCGAACTTGGTGGTCCTCGTCGTCATGGAACTTGGCATCCTCTCAGCCTTGGCAGCGAAGAAACAAAACACCATGGTCGTGGTACTTGGCGCGGTGCAGGACGAAGCAGAGGTTTGGCGCTGGTCTTGGCGCGGTTCGCGGTCCACGAGCATTGCTGGAGCTGGACTCCGTGTGAGGCAGAGGAGGGTTCAACTCTCCTCGTTCGAAGCAGGGAAAAAAACAGGGCGACGGCGTGAGAGGAACTGGGCGGAGTCAACGAACATGTGGCGGCCATGGCAGGGCTTGAGCTCCTGGTTTCCTGCTGCTGGTCGGGACGGCGAGGGAAGGTGAGGGAGTGGCTTGGGGCGGCGATGATGGGTGCAGGCGCGACGCTGAAGGAGGAAGGCCATGGTAGAGGAGGAGCGGCGTGGAGCAGAGGCAAGCTGGCGCAGCGGCGAAGATGGAAGGGCGAGGAAAAAGGTGACCGCGGTAGGGGAGGCTGCGGCCTCGGACGCCTGCAGGGAAGAAGCAGAGGGCTCGGGGCTGCAACTGCTGGCTCCTATGGGCGCGGACGACGATGGTTGCGGGCGGCCGGGCGCATCCAGGAGCAAGGGTGGAGGAGGCACCAGGCTGCGCTGGGATCTGACGAGGCTGGAGAAGGGGCTGCAGCTATGGCGAGCGTCGAGGGACACGACCGCGGGGAACAGGGGCGCCATGAGGATCGGGCGTGGGCGCTGTCGAGGGTGTGAGGGAGAGGGGTGGCTCGAGAGGAGGGAGAGATGGCGCAAGGGAACGAGGGAGATGAGATGGGATCGAGCGAGATGGAGGAGTCGGGCTCCCTGGCGGCGCGAGGGGAGAGGAGAGGGAGGAGGGGATTCGGGTAGGGTTTAGGAGGGATTGGGCCAGGGAGGTTGGGCCGGCGAGAGGCCCAGCTGGGCTGGACTCTCTTCACCCTCTCCCCTATTTCCTTTTCTCTAAATAACAGAGAAATAAAGAGAAAGAAAAGAGAGAAGAGAAGGTTAGAGGAAGAATTTGGGCATGCGGATAATATTCCCGGACTCGCAGAAATGTGCAGGATCCAAGAAAAATGGAGTGGCCATTTTTCAAAGTTTAAATTCAAACTCATTTGATTTAAATTCAAATGGTTCGAATACGAAGTGAGGGTCAGGAAGGTCTAAAAATGTTTGGATTTTGGTGGAGCTCCGAAAAATGACGAAAGAATTTACGAACAAGGTTTGAGGTCAAGCAGCGAGATAACAAAGGCATGGGGAAATATGCAAGTGTGTTTTAGGTGATTCCATAAGAATGGATTATTTTATAATAGCTCCACTAATATCGGGAGGATATATTATAAAGAGAAGTCATCCTTCCCTCGATTTAAATGGATCGAAGATCCATACGATTTATTTAGTTGAGATAAGAAAAGAAATGACATGATGGCATGATGACATGATGCAATGCACATGATGCAAAGATGAAAGCGATGAACCAAACAAAACACACGAAGAAACCCGGAAACCCTGGAAGGCAACTGTAGCTCCGGTCTTGGGGCGTTACATTCCGAGAGGTACGAGGCACTGAAGGCTTGACGAGGTGGCGCCATGCGGGGCTGCCGCGGCAAGAGCTCAGCCATTCAGGTTTGTCGGCGTTGCAGGGACGGACCCATGCGCAAGTGTTGTGCCGTTTGAGAGCAGTCCCATCAGTTGGCGTTAGTTGAGCGGGCAGCTAGGTCAAACACATTAGCCGCGAAGGAGTGGATTCATTCAAATAGATGCTGGGAAGGCGGACATCATTGGGTCTGGCCCGAGCAACTCGGGGATCATGCAGCCCGAGGGGCGCCCCCAACAAGGTAAGCTGACAACATGAAATAAAAGGGATACATGCCGCAGGGACGGACCCACGCGGCCTGGGAATAATGCAGCCCTGGGGGGGCGCTCCCAGCTGGAAGTGAAACTTGAAAGATGTCACCTGATGATGTTGAGGACGAAGGGGTGTTGGTGTAGCAGACTCGGTGGGCTGCGGAAGCCGATCCTCATGAGCCCCCAGGCCCAGGGGCCTCAGGAGGCTCCGGAGGCGCTGGTGGCTCCCCGCGGACCATCTCCATGTCCGCCAGGGCTGCGGAACGCCTGGCCTCTTGTGCCTCCATGATGCCCCTCATGAGGCGCTGGTACGTGGCAGCCACATTCGGCAAGCCATAAGGCATGCGAACGTAGCTGTAGGGTGGACCTCCGCAGTGCCCCACTCGCGAGGGCCATAGGCGCTCCAGAGAGGCGACTCGGTTGAGCCCTGGTATGTCGATGCAGACGCGCAGCCCACCATCCTCGCCTGGATGGGGAGCCACTGCTGGTAGACGGCGGCCGCCTTTCATGACCCTTGACTCCTGTAGCTCCTGAATGGCCTTGCTGACGAACTCCTGAGGGACTGGCTCTCCTTGCCTTACTCCTTCTTGAGGGAAACGTGCTTCGAAACATGCCTCCATGTGGTGCCCAAGCGCCTCCCTCGTGACCCTAGCCAGGTCGGTGGCCCTCCAGGGGAGAGCCCCCGAGCCCTGCCTGAGGAGGGCGCCGGGCGCGCTTTCCTATGCGACGGAAGGAGGTTCCCCCTAGGCAGGCACGGTCCCAGAGGGGCCTGCCTCCTGAGGGGCCGGGCCGAACAATGTCTTCTTCTTCATGGGGGCGGTCTCGGGAAGCCTCCTGCTTCCGCGATCCGGGTCTTCCAGTGACACGGCCTGAAAGGCTCATTCCAGGGAACACACCGCGTCCTTCTCTTCACAGGGCACCGTGATGACTCCGCCACTTCCTGGCATCTTGAGGATGTTGTAGCCGTGGTGAGTTATGGCCATGAACTTGGCTAGCGCTGTGTACCCAAGGATGGCTTTGTATGGCATGCGAATGTGAGCGACGTCGAAGTCGATGAGCTCGGTGCGGTAGTTGTCGCGTGCCCCAAAGGTGACAGGGAGGCGGACCTTCCCAATTGGGACCGTGGAGCCGTCGGTGATTCCGGAGAAGGGCTTGGTTGGCTGAAGCTGGCTGTAGGGCACTTGGAGATTGTTGAGTGTTTCCACAGATAGGACGTTGAGCCCTACCCCGCCATCGATGAGGGTCCCGGTGACCACCACATTGCTGATGATTGGGGAGCAAAGCATTGGGAGGACTGCGGCTGTAGCCGCACACTTGACCTGATCTGCTGTGCTGAACGTGATGGCGGACGCCGACCACCTGAGAGGGCGCGTGGCTTCAAGCCTGGGGAGGACTGCATTCACTTCGCAGGCGAACTGCTTGAAGATGCGTTGAGAGGCTGGGGCCTGAGCCCCGCCCAGATGCAGGCGATCGTGCGCGGCTCCTGGAAGCCCCCAGCCCCCTCGTCTTGGTGGTGGTCCTCGTTTCTCCTTGGCTGCGGCGGCAGCGGAGGGAGGCCTGCGTTGCCATGCGGGTGATCCTCGCGAGGCTGATCGCTCCAGTCTCCCTCGCGAGGCGGGTCTTGCCAGCGATCCTCGTGAGGTTGATCGCGCCACCCTTGCCGCGGGCCACGGTCTTCCCAGCGTCCTGCGTTCCTTCCTCCTCCTCGACCGTAGCCCCGGTCACCGCGGTCGGGGCGACGGCCGATCCTTCCTTCTCGCACGGCTCGGAGCTCTTGACATTCGTTGGTGTTGTGGGTGTGGAGGTCGTGGTACACACAGTACCGGCTGCCCTTGGAAGGTTCGGGCTGATCTCTTCCCCGCTTGGTGTCTGGTTCTGCCGCGAGCACGGCAGCCCCCTTGCGCTTCACATCCTTGGCCTTGGGCTTCTTCTCTACTGGGTCTGCGGCAGGCAGCTCGAGGAGGGAGAGACGCCCTTCCTCAGCCCTAGCGCACTTGGTTGCCAAGTTGAACAGCTCGAAGGAAGTGCACAGGTCTTCATGCATCACCAGCTCCTCCTTCATCTTGACATCGCGCACACCGTCGGAGAAGGCTGAGATGATGGCCTCCTCAGTCACCTTGGGAATCTTGAGGCGTGCATTGTTGAAGCGCTGGATGTACTTCTGTAGGGTCTCCCCGGGTTGTTGCTTGATGCGGCGCATGTCGCTCACGGCGGGTGGCCGGTCGCGAGTACCTTGGAAGCTGGCGATGAAGCGGGTGCGCATCTCGTCCCAGGAGGAGATCGTTCCTGGAGCCAGGTTTAGGAGCCAGGTGCGGGCACCGTCCTTGAGCGCCATGGGAAACCAGTTCGCCATGACCTTCTCGTCTCCGTTGGCAGCTTCGATGCCCAACTCGTAAAGCTGGAGGAACTCCGCAGGGTCAGCCATGCCGTCATAACGAGGAGGCAGGTCCGGCTTTAACTTGTCGGGCCACACGACGCTGCGTAGCTCGGTGGTGAAGGCGCGGCAGCCTGCTGTGGCCATGGGAGGCCTTGGGTGACGGAGAGGTTGGTCTTGCATGTCCCCACGCGCTGCAGCTGTGTCTTGACGTGCGGGAGCAGGAGCATGGTCGCGACATGCTGGAGCAGGGAGCGCCCGGGCAGCTTCTTGCGAGCGAGGGACTTCTTGGCAGCTCTGCTCTTGCCGCGCTGGCACCTGACGGAGCGGGTTCCGCCCAGGGGCCACGCGCCTTGGAGCCATGGCGCCTTCTTGTGGAGGAGGCGGCCGGGGCACCGCCAGAGCTTCGTCGCCCGCGCAGGCCGGGGTGCGGTGCAGCAGAGCGGATGGCACAGGAGAGCCCCCTGCGGCGCGGACGAGCTCGGCGACGCGGTCGAGCCATTCTTCATAGACGTCGTCGATGGGGCGGTAGCGCAGGAGATCGTTTGCCGCGATGAGCGTAGCTCGAGCCTCCATGGGTGCACGGAGCGCGCGGGACGAGGAACCAGCTGGGTGAGCGAGGGAGTAGCGGTGCGGCCGTCTTGCCGCACGGACGGATGCTGAGACGATGCTTGCTGCTCGTCCCCCGTCGTGCTGGTGGCGGCGTTGACGGCAGGTGATGAGGAACGGCGAGGACGCCCGCCGACAGGAGCCGTCTGGGCGACGCGGGAAGCAAGAGCAGCCCGGCACTCGGCGCGGGCCCGACGAGCGTCAGACATGGGCGCGATGGTCGGAGGAGAATGGGGCGGTGGAAGATGAATTCCGGCGCACCCCTACTTGGCGCGCCAAATGTCGGATTTCGGGTTCCGACAGACCCTTGAGGTTCGAACACTGGGGTGCGCGCGGAGATTTCGCCTCCTACCTACCTGCACCCCTCCGCCTCGCTAAGATCTAAGCTATGGAAAGAACAACACGAATGACAGAGGGTTTATACTGGTTCGGGCCACTGTTGTGCTGTAATACCCTACTCCAGTGTGTGGTGTGGTGGATTGCCTCTTGGGCTGATGATGATGAGCAATACAAGGAAGAACAGCCTCGCGAGGGTCTGCTCTTGGCTGGGGCGATGAACTGCTAGGAGGAGTTCAGTCACCCTTCTCTCTTTCTCTCTGATTCTGATTCTCTCTACCTCTCTCATCTTTCTCTCGTCTCTTCTTCGTATTTTTTCGTCCCCTTGATCCCGTGGGGGGCTTGTCCTATTTATAGAGGCCCTGGTCCTCTTCCCAAATATCGAGCGGGAAGGGAGCCAACAATGGTGGGCTAATTTGAAGGGGGACAGCTAGTACCGGCTATCCTGACAAAAGTAGTCTTCGCCTTCACAAACCTATGGTGGTGACGCCGTCTTGGGCTCCACGATGACCTCCGTCTTGCAGTCCTCCTGGTCTTGGTCTTGTTGCGCCGAAATGGCAACCTTTGCCTGACGCCTCGGTACTCCGCGGCTGCGCTTGCTCCCTTTGCAACAAAGAGGGAAGGAGGACACTGCGTGGGTTGGCACCCGCCTGGTGCCTTTGGTCGTCATGGCTTGCGTCACGGGCACCTCGTGAGGTACCCCGCCTTGATCTCTCTGCCTCCTCACGAGCCAGCCTGGTGAGGCCGTGCCTGAGGAAGCTTCGCATCGTCCGCCCCGCGAGGGTCTTGGGTCTGTGTTGGTGAAGATGGGCCGCGCTGGGCCCCCCTTTGAGCCACGCCGGAGGCCGCAGGCAGGCAAGTCTGGGGACCCCCGTTCCCAGAACGCTGACAGAGGTAAGGAGACGAACATAGAGTCTGGAGCTAGGCATAGAATCTTCGGAGTCTGGCTGCATTCCATGGGTTTGGCTCGAGTCGATTATTCGATGTATCCCGAAGATGGCACGCTCCACCAGTCAGAACCTGGTCGGTAATGAAGGGACCTTCCCATTTGGGCTTGAGCTTGTTCCTTTTCTTCTCCGGCAGGCGTAGAACTAGTTTGCCAACGTTATAGGTTTTGGCCCGCACTTCTCTGCTTTGATACCTTCGAGCCTGTTGCTGATAGAATGCGGAACGAGCTTTTGCCACATCGCACTCCTCCTCCAGGACATCCAAACTGTCCTGCCGATCGAGCTCGGCCTCTCTTTCTTCGTACATGCGCACTCGAGGTGAGTCATGAATTATGTCGCAAGGCAGCACCGCCTCAGTGTCGTAGACCATAAAAACGGTGTGTATCTGGTAGTGCGATTCGGCGTGGTCCGCAGCCCCCATGGTACGAAGTCGAGCTCCTCTACCCAATGAGTGTCTGATTCCTTCAAAGACCGGACTAATCTGGGTTTAATGCCGCTCAGGATAAGACCATTCGCTTGTTCGAATTGACCGTTAGTTTGCGGATGATAGACAGAAGCATAACCGAGCTTGATGCCCATGTTGCTGCACCAAAGTTTCACCTCGTCGACTATAAAGTTCGTGCCGTTGTCAGTGATGATGCCGTGGGGGACGCCATAATGGTGTACAACCCCGGATATGAAGTCTATCACCGGTCCGGATTCAGCCGTTTTGACAGGTTTGGCTTCTATCCATTTGGTGAATTTATCCACCATGACCAGTAAGTATATTCTCTTATGGGTTCCCCCTTTGAGGGGTCTGACCATATCGAGCCCCCGGACCACAAAGGGCGAAGTAATGGGGATTGTTTGGAGGGCGGTAGGTGGCATGTGGCTTTGGTTTGCAAAAAGTTGGCAACCGACACAATGCTGTACTAGATGTTGTGCATCTGCCCGGGCTGTCGGCCAATTAAAACCTATATGGAAGGCCTTGCTTACAAGGGCCCGGGCTGCGGCGTGGTGGCCGTCGAGTCCGGCATGAATTTCTGCCAAAAGCTTCCGCCCTTCCTCTCCGGAGATGCACCTTTGAAGGACTCCAGTTGTGCTTTTCTTATAAATCTCTCCCTCATGGACCTTGTAGGCTTTAGATCGCCGCACTATGCAGCGGGCCTCATTTTGGTTCTCGGGTAATTCCCGCCTGGTTAGGTAGGCCAGGAATGATTCTGTCCACGGGGCGATGACGGCCATTAACACGTGGGCTGAAGGTGTTATTTCAGTGGCAGAGCCTCCGATTGTGTCAGAGTGTTCGACATCTGGGGTTGTGGCTGGGTCCGGACTATTTTTGCCGGTGTCCCCTTCCCATACCACGGATGGTTTAAACGATCTTTCCATGAAGATGTTCGGTGGGACAGGGTCGCGTTGAGCGCCGATACGGGCTAGGATGTCCGCCGCCTGGTTGTTTTCCCGATCCACATGATGGAATTCAAGCCCCTCGAACCGAGCTGACATTTTGAGGACGGCGTTGCGATATGCCGCCATTTTCGGACACTTGGCATCAAAGTCCCCACGCACCTCTAGGTGTTGGATGCCCATGGAGACTGCCATCCGGAGGCTGTGTAGTAGGGCCTCGTGTTCGGCTGCGTTGTTGGAGTCTGTATATAGTATTTGGAGCACGTATTGCACCGTATCTCCGGTGGGGGATGTCAGGACGACGCCAGCCCCCAGACCAGCCAGCATTTTAGAGCCGTCGAAGTGCATGATCCAATTGGAGTATTCGCCGTACTCTTTAGGGAGTTCGGCTTCTGTTCATTCGGCTACGAAATCGGCCAGTACTTGCGACTTAATGGCTCGTCATGGATTATATGTTATGTCGAACGGGAGGAGCTCGATGGCCCATTTGGCAATCCGGCCCGTGGCATAGTTGTTGTTTATTATGTCATTGAGTGGTACTTCGGAGGCCACCATAATCAAACACTCTTGAAAGTAGTGTCGTAATTTCCGGGATGCCATAAATACCGCGTATGCTATCTTTTAGTAATGTGGGTACCGTGATTTGCATGGAGTGAGGACGGTGGATACATAATATACCGGCTTTTGAAGTGGGAATTTATGTTCGTGCATCTCTCGTTCGACGATGAGCACTGCGCTTACAACTTGGTGAGTTGCCGCTATATATAATAGCATTGGTTCGCCAACAGTTGGCGCGGCTGTCACACCCTAGTTAGTTCATGCATTAGAGTGTTGCATCATGTTTAATTTCCCGGAAAACTGAAATGGGGATGATAGAACCCCCAGCACCCCCCCTGGAACAACTAGGGTTTACTAAAAACTTTTTCAATGAACCTGAAATGCCCTTCCAAAAAGTCCACCCTTTTTGTTTTGGTTTAAAACCTTTGACAAAAATGGTGCACATTTTTCTAGGACATCCTAAGGTCATTGGATTAATTCTTATAGTATTTGCATTTGGGCATTTAAATGCTATAAATATTTTTAAATGCCCAAATAATCCTGAATGTAATTTTAGGCTGTTGAGAATAATTTCAAAGGTGCCACTGATTATTTTCAGGGTTTTTCTAAATGAAATAGTATTTTTACTATTTCAAAACACAAAACAGAATAAATAAAAAAAGCAGAAAAAGAGAGAGATAGGAACTAACCTGGTGCATCCCACCTAGCCCACTGGCCGGCCCAGCACTGTGCTGGCCCGTGCCAGTCATCGCCTACCTCTGCCAGTAGGCAGAGGAGGGACACGGCGCGCGCACCCGAGCTAGCCATGCCACCTCCCTGCTCCTCTGCTTCACCTGCTCACCGCCTCGACGCCGCGGACGACCTCCACGTCGTCGCCCCGACCCCGCAGACCCCTCCATTCACCCCAATCGCTTCTCTCTCGCCCTCTCCCACCATGGCCGACGCCTCTGCCGCCGCACCGTCACCGTAGCCGCGCCGCGCCATCGTGTCCACGAGCTCCACCGTCATCGACTACGTCGAGCAGGCCGAGCCCCGAGCGCTCGCCCGCATTGGAATCGCCCCGACCTCGTCTTCCCCAACTCCGGCCACCGGAGATCCCCTTCGCCGTCCCCGCCGCATCAGCTCGCCCCCGACCTCGCTGACTGCCTCATCGTGACCCCGTGAGCTCAGCCATCTCCCCATCCTCAGTTTCCTCTTTTGCACTCCGTAGCGACTGCACCATGCTCACCCGCACGCGCCACCGCCCGCGCTCGTCGCCGGCGATGCTCCGGTGACCATTTGGTCCCGGGCATGCGCCCAACACGCTCCCCGCATCACGTAGAACCCCCATAGCACCTCGCCGCGCTCATTTGTGCACCACAGCCCAATCCCCACCTGCACCCGAGCTTCGGCCGCCGCCAAGCTCGTCGCCAGCGCCACTCCGTCCACTCCCCGGCCGCGCCACCACCCTGGTTGGATGCGGACGAGCGTCCGCGTCCTGAAGCTGTGCTCCGCGCACCGAACGACGCCTTGTAGGTGAATCCCGCGCTGTTCCCCCGCGTCTGGTCTCGCCGGCGGCTAAACGCCGGCGAGTTTGACCCTGTTTGACCCGTGTGGGCCCAGGTTAACCTTCCCTGAGTCACTGACATGTGGGCCATGCCCCCTGTCTAATTAGAATTAGTTTAGTTAACACTAATTATTTTATAGTTTGACTCACTAGCATGTGGGCCCAGGGCCTAACTAACCTAGTTTAGCACTACTAGGGAAAAGGCTAGCAGCAGCGTGGGTTTTAGACCTATCAGTAGCGCAGGGTGGTGCGCTACTGATAAGGCGCTACAGCTAACGAATAGCAGTAGCGTGCCTCCACCCACGCTACGGCTAAATCGACTTAGTACCAGCGAGTTCCAGGAGGAGCGCTGCTGGTAATTAGTAGTAGCGCTTCTCTCTGCCCGCGCTGCTACTATTATTTCATATTTTATTTCTTTTTTATTTCATGTTGTATTCGTACACATTTACACAAATTTTCATACAACAGGAATTTACAAAAAAAATTTACATCATAATGAGTTATTACATCACGGGGTGAAAGAAACCGTGTGGACTAGTTTCAAGTGGACGGACATCCACTTGAAACTAATCCGTGGTTCTTTCACCCAATGATATAATAAATATCATCATCATCATATCATTAACAACTTATCATCATCATCATCATATCATTGGTCACTAGTGGTAATCACAAGTACTCCTGACATCTTCAACTCTAACACATTGTATCACATAATAAACATATTGTACCTCATAGGACCTACTACATTCTCTTAGTACCTACTATATTCTCTAAGGTAAAATAGCAAAAAACAAGATTGCCCCTCACTCTCCATTATGGAGAATGCAGATTATCCTGTCTCCAATTCTTGCCTTTCACTTAATGTTGCTTCCAAGAACCTCCTTACGAATGTCCAAACATTTTTTCCACTCTTTGATTAGCATGTGTTCACCGGTTTCAGAAATTCGATATGCACAGGTGAGATCCGTAGGATGACCTGGCTGTAGGTTCAGAACTTCAAGGCGACCATTGTAATACATCAGATGAGGCACACAATCCATCGAGATTTTCTGTTGAGAAACATAGTAATAACTTCGTAGTTAGCAATGATGTACTAGTTTTAGAAGTATGCAAAAGATGCACGGATGTCGTAATAGTAAAATATCTTACCAGGGTATCTCCATAGAAGTTATCGTGGTTCAACACGTGCACTAGTGGCACATATTCACCATAATTTGGAGGAGTTCGATAATAGGTATCGTAATTCTCAAAAAAAAGTACAATAACCAATCAGATGATTTTTCTCCTTATAAGTTAATTCGGAGCCATCAGTGTAGTGGGTTTGGTCTACCATCTTCTGCACATTCTTTGAAGATTCAAAATAAGATGTCAATGGAAATAAGCTGTCAACTATTTTGAAATAAACAATATAAATTAGTTAATAACTATGTTTGAGAAACTCACATTGCGGTAGAATCGGAAGCGTATCAACAAGGACCCAAATGTCCATATTGTCTTGCTCGATGTCAGGATGACCAAGATCCATGGTGACAATCATACCCTCATAAAAACCATTTTGCAAAGTGCTTCCCAATTTTGACAACCAAAATGGGTTACGCTCTGAGAATTATACAGATTTACTTCAAAATCGATATCATGATGGGTCCTTAGGTGTATTTTCTTTGTTTGAAAATTTTCGTGGTCTTCAAAACCCATCCTCTCCAAGACATAGCGTCTTACATGGCATGGGATAAGCTAGTCGAATGGTAAAAGATGAAAATTAGACGTTGAAATAGTTGAAGTCATGCTTAATTACGAAAAAAACACTTGTCGTTGTTGCGTACCGTTTCAACATCGAAGGTCTCCTCGAGCTTAATGCTGAAGCGCCAATCTTCGTCCAGCTCAACGAACCTGTCGCACATACCTCGATCGTCGTGGCACCAGCTGCACTCCCCCGGGAGACTATCGTCGTTCGAGTACGACATTTCCTACGTTCATAATTCAAAGATTAAACTTGTACAATTAAATATATGTACTAAAAAACCTAAATTAGATCATTATTTTTCAAAGAAAATCCAGGCCACTCGATATTTCCCACATATTCTAGCACAAGTCTTGCTAGAATTCACGGAAAAATCTGGCATGACCTTTGCTAAAAAAGGACATATCGAGCGCCTGAAATTTGCCGGAACGGAAATTAATCAACACTCCGACAAAACATAGGCCACTAGGAGGTGTAACCAAAACATGAAATAATTGCTTAAACTAAAAAATAACACCAAATATGGCATGTTCAACTAGTTCTATTAATTCAACTAGTTCTATTAATTCAACTAGTTCTTACTAAATATAAACTTAGTATAAAAAGAAAAAAAACTAGTTCTTTCTAAAAATGAAGTAGTTCAACTAGTTATTAATTTACTTACTATACTAGTTCAACTAAAACTAAACTAGTTCTATTAATTCAACTAGTTCTTACTAAATATAAACTTACTATAAATAGAAAGAAACTAGCACATCTACTACTACTAATTAACATCTAACTACTACATCTACTACTAATTAACATGTACTACTGCTAATTATACAACTAGTTTACCATCACTACTAGTAAATAATATCCACTACTTCTAAAAATCATTATCTATGAACCCTAAATTAACATTTACTACTACTAAAATCATCTACTAACTAAGCAAAGAGAGAGGGGGTTGGGAAGGGGTGGGGGCTTATAGAGGGAGAGACGGTGGCGGGGAGGTGCTCGGCGACGGAGGGGCGGCGAGGGCGGGCTTGGGATTGGGAGGGCGGCGGTCCTGGGCGGCGGGCTCGGCTGGCTCGGTCGAGGGCGGCGGCAGTGAGGTCGAGGGCGGCAACAGTGTGGTCGAGAGCGGCGGCGGTGAAGTTGAGGGCGGGCGGCGGCGGCGGTGGTGAGGGCGCAGGCGCACTCGGGCTCGAGCGGCGGCGACAGGGAGTAGGGGAACAGGACGGTGGGGGGGAAAGGAGGACTTAGCGAAATTTTGATGCGGGGGGTGGTTAACTCGAACTAGCAGTAGCGCACGTACAGAAAATGTGCTATAGCTAACTTATCTACAGCGCGTTTTGGGAAAAACCGCTACTGCTAATGGAAGCAGTTATTTCTTTTGTTTAGTAAAAACATCAAAAATATACATTGGTCATCATTGATCTTTTTGTGTATAATCTAAATAGTCAACATGAATCCTCACTGTACCTGTATAGGTACAGGCGAGGATTCATATTGCAACCACAAATCATACACATATAGTTCAATGAAGACCAAGTGCTCGAGATAGGTTGAGAAGCAACATATTTAAGGTGGTAAACACCTTGTTCGCTTAGCAGTATGGGACTAAACTTAATTAGTTGCGGTCATACTTACCAGCAGCGAGTTTTGAGCAAAACCACTGCTACTAAGTTCTTAAGCAGTAGCGCGTCCACGGGAAGGGCGCTACTACTATATCTAGCCTGGAGGCAACACCGTGGCAATTATAGTAGTAGCGCTCTTTTCACCTAGAGTGCTACTGCTACTCAGTCATTAGCAGCGCTCTTTTCTAAAGCTCGTTGCTGCTAATTAGCAGTTGCGTCTGTTTTTAGACCGCGCTGCTGCTAAGATTCTGTGTATAAGGTTTTCCCTAGTAGTGTAGTGCTAACGAAACACTAACTAACTCTGTTACTTAGTTGTGACACTGACAGATGGGGCCCACCGGTCAGGTTTGACCTGGGCTGGCGCCTTTCACCCGCTGACGTTACACTGACGCCAGGCTGACGCAGTAAATCCTTTTCTGGAATTATTATTATATAGGAAATTCCAAAAAATAACCAAAACTTCTAAAATTCATAACTTTTAATCTATAACTCCAAATGCAAAGATTTATATATGAAATTTGATCAGAAAAATTCATTCTTCCCATATGTAATGGTTTCATGCATGAAAAAACAATTTAACCTTGCTGTTTAGGTGAAACAAGATAATACACTTATAAATCTTAAAAACATAAGCTTCCATTTGAATCTTTGATTCAAATGGACCCAATTCAACTTGTTTCAAATTGCATTAGGCAGGACACATCATATTGCCATGTCATAGCATGCATCATATTGTTGCATATTGCCATGTGATGATTGTATTCCGTGGTGTCTTTCGTGGTAGGTTCTACCTCCGAGGATATCTCCGAGTATCCAACTGAATGGCAGTACCCTACTACTACTCCATCAGGCAAGCAGCCCCATTGATCATATCGATACAATCCCATGTTCTCGCTTCTGCTCTCACATATACTACATTAAGACAACAACGTTTCAAACTGCTGTGTGCTGCGGTAGTTGAACCCTTATCCTCTGCATGACCTGTCATTGCTACAATAACTAGATGAAACCCACTAGCATGTGTAGGAGTTGATTGAGCCATGTATGTGTTTTCCTACCTTGCTATGCCTGCTATGCTTAAGAGTTGTGTAAGGTCTGGTTCATCTGGGTGATGGGCTAGAGTGAAATGATTATGTCAGTAATGTGAGGTATGTGTTGAACATGATTTGGTAAAGGTATCGATTAGAGGCCATGTAGGAGTACATGGTGGGTTGTTTCATTGAGGACGTCCCTAAGAACTGAGATATGTATGTGTGATTTAAGAATAAGTTACTACCATGCATTGGGATCCTTAATTGACCCTCTCGGCTTCTTAATCACCCTAGTACTCTGTCCAGGAGTTGCAACTAGTTTCTGATGTTTGTAGGTTATGTTTTGGCGGCCGTGCGTAGCGCTGACCCTGGGGGTGGGCTATGATGCGGTAGATACACCGTGGCCGGGTATGCCGGGCGCCCGTTTGGCGTCTCGGGACCCTGTACACATCGTTTGGGGCCGTATGTGGAAACCTCGGCCGAACTCCCTGTGGATGGAACCTGGATAGGCGATAAACTTGGACTAGAGACTCGTTTGTTTAGGTAGGCCGTGGCCGACACCCTCGTTGGGCTTCCGCTTGAAGGTTGCCGAGTACATGTCGTGTAAACGACGGTAAGTGGTGAGAGCGTGTATGAAGAAGTACACCCCTGCAGGTTTAACATCATCTATTCGAATAGCCGCATCTGCGGTAAAGGACTACTTAGTTGCTTATACAGTTCATAGACTAGTTAATGGATACTACTAAAAGACTCAAGATAAGTGTGAGTACCGAGGATGGCCCTCTCGTAGGATGACGAGGGAGGATCCCCAGTGGAGTATTGTGTTGGTGATTAGTGGACTCGTGTGCGAAAACTATTTTACAGTGGAGTCTCGTAGGATAGCTTAGCCAAGAGTCAAAGCTGGCTTGCTGCAATAAATCCACCACCTTCTTGAGAATGAGCATGTATAGTAGGTTCTGTTGTAAGACTTGCTGAGTACCTTTGTACTCTTGTTGCTTTAATTACTATTTTCAGACGACAACACTGCCCCCTCCGATGGGTTTTATGTAGACCTCGACGTCGATGAGTAACTTGCCACCCAGGTGGTGATTCTGGCCATGGAGGGCCCTATGTAGATAGACAGGCTTCGACAAGCCTTCTTTCTTTCTAGTGTCTGTACTCAGACTATTTGCTTCCGCATGTGCTTGTATGCTTGTATGCTTGTATGACTTGAGTGTCGGGTCATGTGACCCCTACCTGTATGAACATGTTATGTATGGCTCTCCGGAGCCTTTAAATAAAGTACTTGAGTTGTAGAGTTTTGTTGTGATTCCATGTTGTATTTGCACATATCGAGCATATTGTGTGTATGATTGAAATGCTTGGTATGTGTGGGATCCGACAATCTAATTGTTTATCCTTGGCAGCCTCTCTTATGGGGAAATGTAGTCTAGTGCTCCTTGCGCAGTAGTAGTCCGCTACAGCCTGGTTCACCGGAGTCCTACTAGCCCAGCACTACTGCTCAGGACACTTGACTGGCCGGCATGTGGTTCACTTTGTTCCTATGTCTGTCACTTCAGGGAAATGTCACGCGGTGACATCCGGAGTCCTGCCTAGCCTGCTACAGCCCGGGTTCCCCAGAGTCCTGTTAGCCCAGTGCTACAGCCCGGATTCACACGCTGATGACCGACATGCTCGATGTGATTCATGTATGCCTGTCCCCATAGGTCTGTGCTGCTTTGGGTTCACGACTAGCCATGTCGGCCTGGGTTCTCTGTCATATGGATGCTAGCGACACTATCATATACGTGAGACAAAAAGCGCAGATGGTCCCGAGCCATGGTAAGGCGACACCCGTGGGGATACCGTGCGTGAGGCCGCAAAGTCATATGAGGTGTTACCAGCTAGATCGATGTGACTTGGAATCGGGGTCCTGACAGCGTTGGCATCAGAGCCGGACTGCCTGTAGGTTCGCTGAGCCAAACTGGTCGATGTCGAGTCTAGAAATGCTTTAGTTATATGTAGGGGGATTGATTGTGGGAGGGAACGTAAGGCTCTTTTACTCCTTTACCTTATGCCCTCTGATCTGAGTCATTCTCTTCTCATTCTACGTGGGTTAAGGACTAGGCTCTCTTCTCTCTATCAGGTTCACGTGTTACTAATCCGTAGTAGCTTATAGGATTGTTGTTACAAGCCTTAGTACAGTTTCTACTACTTTTAGTATGTTGTCAGTTGAATCAGAACCTTGATATGATGTTGTTGAGTGGTATTGCAAACTGTTGTGGATGTCTCAAATCTTTTTCTGAGCATTTACAGTCGTCATGCTGTCTGATTTCTCCTAAGAAATTCTAATTCCTTTGCATTATTCTGTGCTTTTAGATGGCCACCCATTCCCAGAACAAAGTGGTTCGTCTGACCCGGTGCCTCGATGTTCCCGGTCACACGGCCATGTTGGTTCGAGTGATGGTCGAGTCAGGCTATCGATGGTATCCGGAGTATACCGTCGAGGAGCAGTTCCGAGACTTCAACCAGAGCCAGTACCTTTGTACCGTCAGGATATATCCCTCTTATCCTGGAGCCACTGACCCCTTCACTGTTCCTATGGACTTGGGGTCACTATTTAGATGTCTGTGCAGGATGCAGCTTACTCAATGATGACTATCATTCGAGCGAGGACTGCCTTGCTTCAGAACACCAATTTCCGCTACATGCCAGCCTCACTTCCTGGAGCACAGGGGTACTATCAGGCTTTGTACTATGACTCTACACATGAGGAGTCACTAATCTGCACCACTTCCGAGATGCTCAAGGATAAGGACCGCGAAAATCAGGCCTTGCATATGGAGCTTTTCAACTCTCGTGCTGATCACTGGGCCACTTTGACTCGGTTTGCACCTGCGGTGCAGGCAGGATACATGGACCTAAGGGACTTGAACCCTGTGCAGTCTGGATTGCCAGATTGTATGGAGTGGCGTGATGTAGGAGGCATCACCCCTCCTCATGGTCCCCGTCTGCCACCATCTGTGGGACCAAGGCCACATCCGAGTCCCTATGGTCCGCAGGCTCCGTAGGACCGTCTGTTCCCAGATGATCATGTTCCACTTCCAGGCTTTGGTGGTGACTTTTATGAGGATTACTACGGAGCCGTCTGAGCTAGTAGTAGTTTCACTAATACTGTAATAGTTGTATTCTCCACAGTCCTGCGTGACCGTGGGATACGACTTGGTGTGTATCACGCTCCGGAGGTGTAGAAAAATAATGTATAGGAGCTTGGAATGCCTCCGATGAGATGTAATGTCTTTCACCGTAGTTGTACTCTACCATGGGCTTGTACTGAACTATGTACGGTGTGTATGAGCAATGGTATATATATGGCAATTTCTATATTACCATGTCGTGCAATGAACATCTTAGCATTCCATGTTATCCATTACATTCTGCACTTCCTTGCCAAGTTTGTGCCATCCTTATCTAAACCGTTGTCTTGTTTTTCCTAGGATGGTCAACACCCGGAGCAACCCTGCTGCCTCGGAGCAGGGGGAAGCCAGTGCAGCTAGGGGTGAAAAGCTGCCTCACCCGCCTTCTCTGGCCGAAGTTATGCTGGAGGCAGAAAGAAACAAGCGTGAGACTAACCGCTTGCTGGAGCGGATTGAGCAGAACACTGCATGTCATCAGCAAAATGACTTGGTGTCCATCAATGAATTTATCAAGTTTTACCCACCAAAGTTTAATCATTCCGTCGAGCCCCTCGACGTGGATGACTGGCTTCGCAGCAACACCCACAAGCTACATTCTGCCAACATAGTCGAAGCTGATAAGGTTACCTATGCTGCCTATCACCTCGAAGGCCCTGCTAGCCTTTGGTGGGAAAAGTTTGAGGCTATGCGCTTGGTCGGCCAAATCACTACTTGGGCTGAATTTAGTGATGCTTTCCGTGAGCATCACATCTCGGAAGGTCTCATAGATCGCAAGAGGGAAGAGTTCTGCAATTTTACCCAAGGCTGACTGACCGTGGATGCATATAGTCGTGTATTTGGGAATCTGGCACGATATGCTCCTGAAGAGGTATCCACCGACGCTAAGAAGCAGGCAAGGTTCCGCAAGGGACTTAGCCCCGAGCATCCAGAAGTTGGTCAATAAAGCCATCCGTGCTGAGACAGGCCAGTCTCACTATGACGCTTCATGCAAGCACTCTCGTGATTTTGGTTCTTCATCCGGCTCTGGATCTCAGAAGCGCCGGGTGTGGATTCCAAGCACGTCACTGCCACCTAGGTTCATTCCAAGGCCATCCTTTGAGGCGCCTCGCCCCAACCAGTAGTTTGCACCGCCTAAACCCTATGGTGGCCCCACTGCTAATGCTGCTCCACGCCCCAATGTTGTGACATGTTTCAAGTGTGGAGAGCTGGGTCACTACAGCCGATAGTGTCCCCAGAACAACAATCCCAATCAGTCTCGGAAGTCCGTTGGCCATTGTAAGCCAGCGGGAAAGACCTTCTATGCCAAGCCAGCCACCATTGCACATGGCCATGTCAACTATGTCTCAGCTGAGGAGGCTCATGAGGATCCTAACATCGTCCTTGGTACGCTCCTTGTTAATTGCCATCTGGCATCTGTTCTTTTCGATACTGGAGCATCTCATTCATTCATATCTAAGAGCTATGCTCGATTGCATAACACGACATTCTGTGACATGCCCACTACCATGGAAATTCAAACCCCTGGCTCTAGATGGCAAACCTCCAGGGTAAGCCATGGGAATGAAATTCTTGTCAATAGACTTGTCTTCCTTGCATCTTTAATAGCTCTCAAGTCCTCGGACATAAACATCATCTTGGGTATGGACTGGATGTCAGCTCATTATGCTAAGATTGATTGTGCCACTAGAACCGTTCAACTTACTCACCCATCGGACAAGACAGTCAATGTCTTAACTCGAGTGGCCAAGCGCCAGCTTTACTCCCTAAATGCCAACCCCCTTCCAGACCTTGAAAATATTCCGGTAGTTCGGGACTTCCCGGATGTCTTTCCAGAAGAACTACCAGGTGTTCCACCTGACAGGGATGTCAAGTTTGTGATAGACCTTGTTCCAGGAACCGTCCCAATTTCTAGAAGACCCTATAAGATGGCACCCTTAGAACTAGCCGAGCTTAAGAACCAACTTGATGAGTCCTTGAAAAAGGATTTCATCTGTCCTAGTTCCTCTCCTTGGGCTTGCCCCGTCCTCTTCGTCAAGAAGAAGGATGGAACGGATCAGATGGTTGTAGATTACCGACCTATCAACTTGGTCACTATCAAGAACAAGTATCCGCTTCCCAGGATCAACGATCTGTATGATCAGCTCGCTGGATCCTCAGTCTTTTCCAAGATGGATTTGAGGTTGGGCTACCATCAAACCAAATCAGAAATGGGGACATTCCCAAAACGGCCTTTGTTACTCGCTATGGCCAATACGAGTACATCGTCATGTCCTTCGGTTTAACCAATGCCCTAGCCACCTTCTCTCGGTTAATGAACTCGGTCTTCATGGAGTATTTGGATAAATTCGTCGTGGTATACCTCCATGATATACTCATCTACTCCAAGAGTGAGGAGGAACATGCCGAACATCTACAGCTGGTATTGATGAAACTTCAAGAGCATCGCCTTTATGCCAAAATCTCCAAGTGTGAATTTTGGTTGCCAGAAGTGACCTATCTGGGCCATGTAATTTCTGGTAAGGGTATTGTTGTCAATCCCGAGCGAGTTCAAGCCGTCCTTGATTGGACTCCACCTAAAACGGTCAAGCATGTTCGGAGCTTCCTTGGCTTAGCGACCTATTGTCGCCGCTTCGTCGAGAATTTCTCCAAGGTTGCTAAACCTCTAACTGAACTCCTCAAGAAAGATAAAAACTTCGAGTGGACCCCACAGTGCGAGTTCATCTTTCAGGAACTGAAAAGACGCCTAACAACTGCTCCCGTACTGGTACCACCAGATTTCTCCAAGGACTTTATTATCTATTGCGATGCCTCGCGACAAGGACTAGGTTGCATACTCATGCAAGATCGTCAGGTAATTGTCTATGCCTCACGGCAATTACACCCCCATGAGGAAAACTATCCCACACATGATCTAGAGCTTGTAGCTGTAGTCCATGCACTTAAAACTTGGCGACATTACCTTCTCGGTAATCATTGCGAGATCTTCACCGATCACCAAAGTTTGAAATATATCTTCACCCAACCGGATTTGAATCTCAGGCAAAGACGTTGGGTCGAGTTGATCTCGGATTACGACATAGGAATAACATACACCCCGGGCAAAGCCAATGTCATGGCTGATGCGCTAAGTCGTAAATCTTATTGTAACAACCTGATGTTACAACAAAGTCAACCACTTCTCCATCAGGAATTTCGTAAGCTTAACCTTCAGATTGTTCCTCGAGGATTCCTATCGGCCCTGGTGGCGAAGCCTAACCTTACGGATCAAATCATAGCTACCCAGAAGCGTGATAAGGGCATATCCCGGATTAAGGAAAACATTGCTAGCGGAGTTGCTAAATGTTTTTCCATGGATGAGCGAGGTGTTGTTTTCTTTGAGAACCGCTTGGTGGTTCCCAAGAAACAACATCTTCGCCAGTTGATTCTTAAGGAAGCTCATGATTCCCCTCTCACCATTCATCCCGGTAGTAATAAAATGTATCAAGACCTACGCCAAAGGTTTTGGTGGACTAGGATGAAGAGAGAAATTGCTCAATACATTGCTAGTTGCGACATCTGTCGTCGTGTTAAAGCAGAGCATCAAAGGCCTGCTGGAACCCATCAACCTTTGGCTATTCCTGAGTGGAAATGGGATAAAATCAGTATGGATTTCATTACTTGGTTTCCCAGGACCAAGAGAGGGAATAATGCTATCTTTGTCGTGATCGATCGTCTTTCCAAAGTAGCCCATTTCCTACCTGTTCGTGAGAGTATCACCGCTAGCCAGCTAGCTGACTTATACATCTCCTGAATAGTGTCTCTTCATGGTGTCCCATTGGAAATTAGGGAGTCTCTTCACCTCTCGATTTTGGGAAAGTTTCCAAAATGCTATGGGAACTCGTCTCTCTTTTAGCACCGCCTTCCACCCCCAATCAAGTGGTCAAGTAGAGCGAGCAAATCAAATTCTGGAAGATATGCTCCGAGCTTCTGTCATCTCATTCGAAATGGATTGGGAGAAATGCCTTCCATTCGCGGAGTTTGCTTATAACAATAGTTATCAAGCTACCTTGGGCAAATCTCCTTTCGAAGTTCTCTATGGACGAAAATGTCGAACGCCTCTTAACTGGTCAGAAAATAGGGAAAGACAACTCTTTGGCCCGGATATGATTCAGGAAGCAGAAGAGCAGGTTCGCATTATTCATGAGAAATTGAAAACAGCCCAATCTCGTCAAAAGAGCCAATATGATCGTAAACATAAGCTCATGACTTATGAAGTCGGCGAGAAGGCTTACCTTCGGGTTACTCCGTTAAAGGGAACCCATCGTTTTGGTATCAAAGGCAAATTGGCTCCTCGTTACATTGGACCCTTTCGCATTCTTGCCAAACGAGGAGAAGTTACCTACCAATTGGAACTGCCTCCGGATCCTTCCAGAGTTCACGATGTCTTCCACGTTTCTCAACTTAGGCGTTGCTTCGCGGATCCTATCCGTGGAGTGGACCACGAAACGCTTGATCCACAAGATAATCTCTCTTATCGGGAATATCCCGTTCGTATCCTTGATCAAGCCGAGCGCACCACTCGACGCCATAACATCAAGTTTCTCAAGGTTCAACAGTCACACCATTTCGAAAAGGACCCACTTGGGAAAGGAAGCCATTTCTCAAGGTTCTTCGACTCGAGTACCCCACCTTCTTCCCAACGGATCCTAAATCTCGGGACAAGATTCTTTTGAGTGGAGGTGAGTTGTCACACCCTAGTTAGTTCATGCATTAGAGTGTTGCATCATGTTTAATTTCCCAGAAAACTGAAATGGGGATGATAGAACCCCCAGCACCCCCCTGGAACAAATAGGGTTTACTAAAAACTTTTTCAATGAACCTGAAATGCCCTACTAAAAAGTCCACCCTTTTTGTTTTGGGTTAAAACCTTTGACAAAAATGGTGCACATTTTTCTAGGACATTCTAAGGTCATTGGATTAATTCTTGTAGTATTTGCATTTGGGCATTTAAATGCTATAAATATTTTTAAATGCCCAAATAATCCTGCAAGTAATTTTAGGCTGTTGAGAATATTTTCAAAGGTGCCTCTGATTATTTTCAGGGTTTTTATAAATGAAATAGTATTTTTACTATTTCAAAACACAAAACAAAATAAATAAAAAAAGCAGAAAAAGAGAGAGATATGAACTAACCTGGTGCAGCCCACTAGCCCACTAGCCGGCCCAGCACTGTGCTGGCCCATGCCAGTCATCGCCTACCTCTGCCAGTTGGCAGAGGAGGGACACGGCACGCGCGCCCGAGCTCGCCACGCCACCTCCATGCTCCTCTACTTCACCTGCTCACCGTCTCGACGCCACGGATGACCTCCACGTCATTACCCGACCCCGCAGACCCCTCCATTCACCCCCAACGCTTCTCTCTCGCCCTCTCCCACCATGGCCGACGCCTCTGCCGCCGCACCATCGCCGTAGCCGCGCCCTCCGTCATCCTCGCGCCTAACCATCGTGTCCACGAGCTCCGCCGTCGTTGTCTACGTCGAGCAGGCCGAGCCCCGGGCGCTCGCCCGCTTTGGAATTGCCCCGACCTCGTCTTCCCCAACTCCGGCCACAGGAGATCCCCTTTGCCGTCCCCGCCGCATCAACTCACCCCCGGCCTCGCTGACTGCCTCATCGTGACCCCGTGAGCTCAGCCATCTCCCCATCCTCTCTGTTTCCTCTTTTGCACTCCGTAGCAACTGCACCATGCTCACCCGCACGCGCCACCACCCGCGCTCATCGCCGGCGATGCTCCGGTGACCATTTGGTCCCGGGCATGCGCCCAACGCGCTCCCCGCATCGTGTAGAACCCCCATAGCACCTCACCGTGCTCATTTGCGCACCACAGCCCCATCCCCACCTGCACCTGAGCTTCGGCTGCCGCCAAGCTCGTCACCGGCGCCACTCCGGCCACTCCCCGGCCGCGCCACCAACCTGGTTGGATGCGGATGAGCGTCCGCATCCAGAAGCTGTGCTCCGCGCGCCGAACGCCGTCTTGTAGGTGAATCCCGCGCTGCTCCCCCATGTCTGGTCTCGCCGGCGGCTAAACGCCGGCGAGTTTGACCCTGTTTGACCCCGTGTGGGCCCAGGTTGACCTCCCCTGAGTCACTGACATGTGGGGCCGTGCCCCCTGTCTAATTAGAATTAGTTTAGTTAACACTATTTATTTTAGTTAATAGTTTGACTCAATGGCATGTGGGCCCAGGGCCTAAGTAACCTAGTTTAGTGCTAACGAAATACTAACTAACTCTGTTAGTTAGTTGTGACACTGACAGATGGGGCCCACCGGTCAGGTTTGACCTGGGCTGGCGCCTTTGACCGACTTACGTCACACTGACGCCAGGCTGACGCAGTAAATCCTTTTCTGGAATTATTATTATATAGGAAATTCCAGAAAATAACCAAAACTTCTAAAATTCATAACTTTTAATCTATAACTCCAAATGCAAAGATTTATATATGAAATTTGATCAGAAAAATTCATTCTTCCTATATGTAATGGTTTCATGCATGAAAAAACACTTTAACCTTGCTTTTTAGGTGAAACAAGATCATACACTTATAAATCTTAAAAACATAAGCTTCCATTTGAATCTTTGATTCAAATGGACCCAATTCAACTTGTTTCACATTGCATTAGGGAGGACACATCATATTGCCATGTCATAGCATGCATCATATTGTTTCATACTGCCATGTGATGATTGTATTCCATGGTGTCTTTCGTGGTAGGTTCTGCCTCCGAGGATATCTCCGAGTATCCAACTGAAGGGCAGTACCCTACTACTACTCCATCAGGCAAGCAGCCCCGTTGATCATATCGATACAATCCCATGTTCTCCCTTCTGCTCTCACTTACTACATTAAGACAACAATGTTTCAAACTGCTGTGTGCTGCGGTAGTTGAACCCTTATCCTCTGCATGACCTGTCATTGCCACAGTAACTAGATGAAACACACTAGCATGTGTAGGAGTTTATTGAGCCATGTATGTGTTTTCCTACCTTGCTATGCCTGCTATGCTTAAAGTTGTGTCAGGTCTGGTTCATCTGGGTGATGGGCTAGAGTGAAATGATTATGTCGGTAATGTGAGGGATGTGTTGAACATGATTTGGTAAAGGCATCGATGAGAGGCCATGTAGGAGTACATGGTGGGTTGTTTCATTGAGGCCGTCCCTAAGAATTGAGATCTGTATGTGTGATTTAAGAATCAGTTACTACCATGCAATGGGATCCTTAATTGACCCTCTCGGCTTCTTAATCACCCTAGTACTCTTTCCAGGAGTTGCAACTAGTTTCTGGTGTTTGTAGGTTATGTGTTGGCGGCCGTGCGTAGCGCTGACCCTTGGTGTGGGCTATGATGCGGTAGATACACCGTTGCCGGGTATGTCGGGCGCCCGTTTGGCGCCTCGGGACCCTGTACACATCGTTCGGGGCCGTATGTGGAAACCTCGGCCGGACTCCTTGCGCATGGAACCTGGATAGGCGATAAACCTAGACTAGAGACTCGTGTGTTTAGGTAGGCCATGGCCGACACCCTCGTTGGGCTTCCGCTTGAAGGTTGTCGAGTACATGTCGTGTAAACGACGGTAAGTGGTGAGAGCGTGTATGAAGAAGTACACCGCTGCAGGGTTAACATCATCTATTCGAATATCCGCGTCCGCGGTAAAGGACTACTTGGTTGCCTATACAGTTCATAGACAAGTTAATGGATACTACTAAAAGACTCAAGATAAGTGTGAGTATCGAGGATGGCCCTCTCGTAGGATGATGAGGGAGGATCCCCAGTGGAGTATTGTGTTGGTGATTAGTGGACTCGTGTGCGAAAACTATTTTAAAGTGGTGTCTCGTAGGATAGCTTAGCCAAGAGTCAAAGCTGGCTTGCTGCAATAAATCCACCACCTTCTTGAGAATGAGCATGTATAGTAGGTTCTGTTGTAAGACTTTCTGAGTACCTTTGTACTCATGTTGCTTTAATTACTGTTTTCAGACGACAACATCGCCCACTCCTATGGGTTTTATGTAGACCTCGACGTCGATGAGTAACTTGCCACCCAGGTGGTGATTCTGGCAATGGAGGGCCCTATGTAGATAGTCAGGCTTCGACAAGCCTTCTTTCTTTCTAGTGTCTGTACTCAGACTATTTGCTTCCGCATGTGCTTGTATGCTTGTATGCTTGTATGACTTGAGTGTCGGGTCATGTGACCCCTACCTGTATGAACATGTTATGTATGGCTCTCCGGAGCCTTTAAATAAAGTACTTGAGTTGTAGAGTTTTGTTGTGATGCCATGTTGTATTTGCACATATCGAGCATATTGTGTGTATGAATGAAATGCTTGGTATGTGTGGGTTCCCCGGAGCCCTGTTAGCCCAGTGCTACAGCCCGGATTCACACGGTTATGACCGACATGCTCGATGTGATTCATGTATGCCTGTGCCCATAGGTCTGCGCCGCTTTGGGTTCACGACTAGCCATGTCGGCCCGGGTTCTCTGTCATATGGATGCTAGCGACACTATCATATACGTGAGCCAAAAGGCGCAAACGGTCCCCGGCCATGGTAAGGCGACACCCGTGGGGATACCGTGCGTGAGGCCGCAAAGTGATATGAGGTGTTACCAGCTAGATCGATGTGACTTGGAATCGGGGTCCTGACAGCGGCCAGGATTGGGTTGGTGACCAAGATGGCTTTTATTTCTTCCAGTCCGGCCGTGGCTGCGTCCGTCCACTCAAAGTGTTCGGTGCCCCGAAGAAGGCGATAAAGGGGAAGTGCCTTTTCTCCTAATCGGGAGATAAAGCGGCTTAAAGACGCCACGCATCCAGTCAATTTCTGGATTTGCTTGAGGTCAGTTGGGATAGCCAACTGTGACAGAGCTTGGATTTTAGCCGGATTGCTTCAATTCCTCTACTAGAGACGATGAAGCCTAGGAGCTTTCCGGCGGGAACGCCGAAAGCGCATTTTTTTGGATTGAGCTTAATGTCGTATGTTTGGAGATTGGTGAACGTGAGGCTCAAGTCGTCTATTAAAGAGTCGACGTGTCTGGTTTTAATGACCATATCGTCTACATGTGCCTCCACAGTCTTACCGATCTGCTTTTCCAGACATGTCTGGATCATGCGCTGATATGTTGCGCCTGCATTTTTGAGCCCGAAGGGCATTGTGTTAAAGAAGAAAGGGCCGTATGGCATTATAAATGTCATTGCGGCTTGATCAGACTCCGCCGTCTTAATCTGGTGGTAACCGGAGTATGCGTCGAGGAAGCACAATGATTCGTGTCCTATGGTACCGTCGATGATTTGATCGATGCGAGGGAGTGGGAAGGGATCCTTTGGGCAAGCTTTATTAAGGTCTTTGAAGTCAACACATAGGCACCAGGATTTGTCCTTCTTTGGTACTAAGGGAGTCCTGGATTAGGGGATCTCCGGACAGCTAGACTATCTCCATTGGCCGGACTGTTAGACTATGAAGATGCAAGATTGAAGACTTCGTCTCGTGTCCAGATGGGACTCTACTTGGAGTGGAAGGCAAGCTAGGCAATACGGATATGTGTATCTCGTCCTTTGTAACCGACCTTGTGTAACCCTAACCTCTCCCATGTCTATATAAACCGGAGGGTTTTAGTCTGTAGGACACAACAAGAACTACAACATACAATCATACCATACGCTAGCTTCTAGGGTTTAGCCTCTCTGATCTCATGGTAGATCTACTCTTGTACTACCCATATCATCAATATTAATCAAGCAGGACGTAGGGTTTTACCTCCATCAAGAGGGACCGAACCTGGGTAAAACATCGTGTTCCCTGCCTCCTGTTACCATCCGCCTTAGACGCACAGTTCGGGACCCCCTACCCGAGATCCGCCGGTTTTGACACCGACATTTGTGCTTTCATTGAGAGTTCCTTTGTGTCATCGCAGTTAGGCTTGATGGCTCCAATTATCATCGATAGCGATGCGGTCTAGGGTGAGACTTTTCTCCCCGAACTGATCTTCATGTTCGGCGGCTTTGTACTGCGGGCCAATTCGCTTGGCCATCTGGAGCATATTGAAAGTTATGCCCCTGGCCACCAGGTCAGGTTTGGAAGCTTAAACTACACGGACGATATCCGCGGAGACTTGATCTTCGACGGATTCGAGCCTCTGCCTTGCGCGTCACATGGTCACGATGAGTACGATTTAGCTCTACCATCGGACAGTGTTAAGATCGCACCGGCAGCCGCTCCGACCCTCAATTCGGAGCCAGTCGTGCCTTCCACGGACGGGTGGATGGACCCCGCCGCGGAAGCCTTACCCTTAGCGGCGATCGAGCCGAACATCGACCTTACCTTCCACGAGAGCCGTGTTGTTAAACTGCCGGATTCTCCTCCGCCCATGGAATTCGAGCCACCTGCGCCCGTTCCTATCGAATCCGATAGGGCGCCAATCTTGGAGTTTACCTCCGCGGATATTTTTCAGCACTCACCCTTTGGCGACATACTGAACTCATTAAGGTCTCGCTCCTTGTCAGGAGGATCCTGGCCAAACTATGTCCGGCAAGACTGGGATGCGGACGACGAAGAAATTCGCGGCCCACCCACCACCCACTTAGTAGCCACTGTCGATGACTTAACCGACATGCTCGACTTCGACTCCGAGACATCGACGGTATGGAAGACGATGCGGGGAAAGAAGAGGAACCACTGCCCACAGGGCACTGGACGCCCACTTCACCACATGACGTATACATGGTGAACACACCAAAAGAAACGACGACGACGAACGGAAGGATGCAATGAAGGGTTTTCCCCTTGAGAAGCAGTCAAAGCGGCGACGTAAGCGCCACCCCAAATCCCGCCTCGATAGAAACAACGATCATACAGACCCAGCGTTAGAGCAGGGTGAACCATTGCCGGACCACGGCAACACGGAGAATCAAACCGAACAACCCGATTCTATCAAAGATAATAGTCCGGATGACATAACACCGGACAGACACCCGGAGCAACAGAGTGCCCATCAAAGGCTTGTTGCCACTGCGAGGAGTCTAAAAAAGTAGAAGCAATGTCTCAAGGCTGCACAAGACACACTCCAAATCAGATGGAGCAAAGTACTCAACACAGCAGCGAAGTATGGCGGTAATCGCCCCACCAAGAGCTACCCGAAGCGGAAGTTGCTACCTGAATTCCCCCGCAACCAAGAATTAAAACGGCCACCTGGCTGGATAGACGACCTAACGGCCAACATAGAGCGGCAAGCAATGCCGCACATAAGCCAATACGCGATCCACACGAGGGCTTGCATCAAAAGGACGGCGCAACCAGATCCATCTATGGACCACGCAGGCGCGCTCCAGCATACGATGCAACACAACAAACATCCGAACACTACGATACACCCAGATACAGGGGTGCCACACACCCCCTATGTTTCACCGACGAGGTGCTGGACCATGAATTTCCAGAGGGATTCAAACCCGTAAACATAGAGGCATACGACGGAACAACAGACCCTGGGGTCTGGATTGAGGACTATATCCTCCATATCCATATGGCTCGAGGAGATGATCTCCACGCCATGAAGTATTTACCCCTCAAACTCAAAGGGCCAGCTCGGCACTGGCTTAAAAGCCTCCCCGAAAGCTCCATTGGAAGCTGGGAAGAGCTCGAAGACGCTTTTCAGGCAAATTTTCAAGGGACTTATGTCCGACCTCCGGACGCGGACGATTTGAGTCATATAACTCAACAGCCCGGAGAGTCAGCCCGAAAGCTTTGGAATAGGTTTCTTACTAAAAAGAACCAAATAGTCAACTGTCCGGACGCCGAAGCCTTGGCAGCTATTAAGCATAGCGTCCGTGACGAATGGCTTGCCAGACACCTCGGCCAAGAAAATCTGAGAATAATGGCAGCATTAACAAGCCTCATGACCCGCTTTTGCGCGGGTGAGGATAGCTGGCTAGCCAGATGCAGCACCAGCGACCCCAGTACATCCGAAGTTAGAGATGGAAACGGGAAATCACGGCGCAACAACAATAACAAACGCCGGAATAAATAAGAAAGCATGAAGAGCATGGCAGTAAACGCCGGATTCAAAAGCTCTCGTCCAAGTCAGCAAAAGCCGCCCTCTAATGGCGCCAGAGACGAACTGTCCAGCCTAAACAAAATTCTGGACCAAGTATGTCAGATCCATAGCACCCCTGATAAACCTGCTAATCATACCCACAGAGAATGTTGGGTCTTCAAGCAGTCCGGCAAGCTCGACGCCGTACACAAGGGGGAGGATACACCAAGCGAAGACAAGAATGAGCCTCTCAGGCAAGACACTGGGGAACAAAATAAATTTCCACCAGAAGTCAAAACAATAAACATGTTACACGTGATAAAGGGGAGAAACAAAGCGGCACTCCCAGATAAATATGCCCAAGGGCCTATCACCGCGAAGTCCTGCCATTGGTCGTTTCAACCGATCACTTTTGACCATCGGGATTACTCAGCAAGTATCCGGTGCGCAGGATGGGCTGCCTTGGTATTAGACCCAATAATTGACGGATACCACTTCACACGAGTCCTGATGGACGGTGGCAGCAGTCTAAACCTGATATATCAGGACACAATCCGCAAAATGGGGATAGACCCAACGAAAATTTGCATCAGCAATACTACCGTTAAAGGAGTAACGCCCGGCCCAGGGGCTCATTGCACGGGCTCCCTGCTACTAGGAGTTATATTCGGCTTCCCCGATAACTTCCGTAGCGAAAATTTAACCTTCCACATTGCTCCGTTCCAAAGTGGCTATCAAGCACTACTTGGATGCGAAGCTTTCGCTCGCTTCAATGCAATACTGGATTACGCTTCCCTCACGCTTAAGATGCCCGGTCCACATGGCATCATTACAGTAAATGGAAATATTGAGCGATCCCTGCGCGCCGAGGAGGGTGCGGCTGCCGCGACAGCCGCACACTAAAACGGCCTCACCAACTAAAGCATTTGATAGGTCGCCAAGACCACGGACACGGTTAGACGAGTCCAGCGCAGCTATATGTAACTCACGCAGGTTTGATAAACCACACCCCTATTACAAATACAAGGGACTCAACGCACGCAGACAAGTGGCAATTTTTACTCATCTTGAATTATACATGGTTTCTTCAAACCTAACTTTTTGCATGACAACTTTTCACCTAAGTTTCTCTCTTTTACAGATGACCATCGTGCTACACCCATCCAGGATACGGCACAATGGAGACACAGGCGCAGACGTGCAGCAGGGACCCGTCCCAAGGATTCTTTTTAGATTAAGACCCTGCGTCAACCTTTTTTACTCTCTCTTGTTGATACACATCCCTCGGATTCTCTATACAATTGAGAAGGATGCTGGCATCTTGGCATGTGGCCATGTCAGAATAATGCACGTACCTGGACACCAGGGGCTTCTTAGAAAGGGCACTATTTAGGCCCGGTTTATACCATAAAGACCGAATACCATAGGGAGTGTTCGACGTCGCGAGTTTGGCCATATATGCATCAGCTCCGAATCATGTCTTTGGTCAAATGTTGGGTTTGCCCGGCTCCTATGTTTTGGTGACTTACGTTCCGTTCTATCAGCTAAGGCAACACCAGGAGAACTACTGCGATTGTGCCCTGGTTCGTCCGGACGAGCACCTCAGTAGAGAAAGCCGAAAACTTACTGTCATGATATAGCGCGAGACTGGTCAACCACTCGATGACCTATTGGAATGTTGGAATTCCTCCACTTTAACGAAGGATCGTTTCCCGGCCAGGCATGTACGCACCCCGAATCCGGGAGACTGCAGAGCCACCAGGGGCTATATAGTAGCCCCACCATCAAACTCCTATGGCTAAGTGAAAGTGTTAAAGCATTATAGTCCGGTTGCCTCGTTCGCTGCGCTATCACCTCCTTAATAGGACCAAGACGTTGGGTTAAGTGTGAACAAGCGTCTTCTGCGAACACCTCCGCATTATATGCATGGGGGGCTGAAGCCGACGACTGCAATCTTTCAGGTTATACACATGTATACATAAACGGCCGCACAGGAGGCACCATATTACTTTCAGAGAAAAGTATAAACACGACCTTAATAAATTTCATAAAAACATTGTGTTTGCAATGGGCATAAATGTCACTCAAACATAATATTCTTCGAGCACTGGGCCTCTATCAAACGAGCACCCTCGAGAACCTCTTCGAAATAGTGCTTGGCAGCCACTCGGCCTATGGCCGAAGCTTGCGCCGCAATAGTGGTAGCATCCATCTCCGCCCAGTATGCGTTGACATGGGCAAAGGCCTTCCACGAGCCTTCTATGCACGCCGACCTCTTCATCGCATTGATGCGCGGCACCGCACCAAGGAACTGCTGCACTAAGCTGAAATAGCTTTTCAGCTTCGGCTTCTCCGGCCACAATTGATCTACGATGGACCTCATGGCAAGCCCGGACAACCTATTAAGTTCGGCCCATTCGGCTAGCTGATCAATCAAGGGAAGCGGATGCTCTGGAACGTTAAATTGCGACCAGAACAGCTTGTTCACTTCACAATCTGTCTGATCTCGAAAGTATTCAACCGCATCGACAGTGCTTGCCTCCAAGTCCATATATGCGCCTGCCAAACTCCACAGCCGATCCAGAGGGGCATACCGCAGATCCCCGAACTTCCTCTGCAACAGAAAGGGCTTCCCAGCCGCAATATCCCCGGCTTCACACAGCTCCTCCTTCTTCGCCCTCATAGCAGAGCGAGTGTCTTTGGTCACCATCGTGGCCTTTTCAAAGTCCGTTGCCTTCAATCGGTTCTCTTTTTCAAGGAAATGGCAATGGTCGGCAGTGTCTTTTAATTCTACGGCCATCTTGGCCATCTTCTCTTTGCTTTCGCAATGCGCGGCCTTCTCGGCTCTTAACTCTTCAGCTGCCTTCAAAGCAGTCGCATTACTAACTCTTGCTTGTTCCTTGGCTCAGGCAAGTTCCGCCCGAAGGGTCTCCACAGTGCCAGCACCGTCTGCAGTCACAACATATTAAAGATACTGGCATCATGCTGCTCTTATTATGTGACATTCACCAGAAAAACATTAATTACCCTGTGACTCGTCAAGCCGCTTGTTAACAAGCTCGATGTCGGCGTCTGCCACATCTAGTTGCCGCTTTAGTTCAGCAAACTCATGAGTCTGGCTAGCCACTGGAGCTCCCACTACCTGCACATTATAGCGGTATGGTTATTGCCTGGGACTACGATCCTCTGTTTGCCGCCATTCTCGGCGACAACCAGAGTCTTAGGGGCCACTATCTACATAGGGCACACCTAAAAATGTGCGGTACCATCACAAATGTACATCATTTTACGTACCTCAAAGCCCGTCAGTAGACTCATAATGGCATCATGCAACCCGCTTTCGGCGGATGAGATCCTTTCCATCACCGTACCCATTAATGTACGGTGTTCTTCTGAGATGGCCGCTCGCTCCAACAGCTCTCTCAGTACGTCCGACCGCATACCAGTCGGTGCCGGACTCTTTTGTTTGCTCTCTTCAAGAGCGGGACGCTGAGGACTTCAGGTAACTATAGGATTATCTTCTGGCCTCACCGGATCCGGGGAGGCCCTCCGCGACGACACTTCAAGGTCACCTGCTTCTTGAGCGGGGGAGTCCGGGGGAGGCGTTTCGCTCTCCATCATCTTCGGAAGAAGATCCCCTGAAGACAAGCCCTGCTGAGAAGGGCTAAACTACAAGAGAAACGCTTCGGTTATTTTCCTCAGAGGTAAGGTTGTATATCTCCACTATTAAAGTACTTTTTAATTACTTAGAGCTCGTTGGAGGGCTGATCCTCACGCAGACTTTGTGCGGCAAAAGCACCCTCCAAGGCAGGACACTCTTGTGGAGACTTCTTCTCCCGTTTGGAAGCCTCGGTTTCCGGATCTTCAGAGGCAGTCCTCTTCCTTCCCTGAAGTGAGAGAAGGTCGGATTCTTCTCCTCGGTTATCCTCCTTCACGGAGGTGCTCATTCCCTCGGTTGGAATTGGTAGCGATAGGGGCCCACTTTTGACCTCATTATCCCCTCCTTTATCTTCCTTTGAGTGCTCCGGGCAGGGTGCTAGCTCGAGCATCTTTTCCAGTACCGGATTCTCCAAACCCTCAGGAAGGGGGGCCAAACACCGAATCATCTTCGCCATAGTTAGCCAGTCCTGGTCAAAGAGCGACTTCTTAGAATGACGTCATGGTAAATAAAAGACAGTGTGTTTGGCTAAAGGATTACTTACTTGGTCAGCGGTATGGTTGCTGCTCAGGCCCACGTCCTCGGTAGTATCTGGACACTCTATTTGGGGTCCGAAGAATGATTTGTACATCTCCTCATGCGTCAGGCCGAGGAAATTCTGAATAGTACGCGGCCCTTCTGGGTTGAACTCCCACATGCGGAGGGGTCGGCGTTTGCAAGGCTGGACTCGACGAACCAGCATGACTTGTGCCACCATAATCAAACTGAAATCTCCTTCAAAGAGATTTTGGATGCGGCTTTGCATCACAGGAACGTCCTTGGCAGGACCCCAGCTCAGCCCTCTACTAATCCATGACATCAGTTGTGGTGGAGGGCCTGAGCGGAATGCGGGGGCAGCCACCCACTTGGCACTTCTGGGAGCTGTCATGTAAAACCACTCCTATTGCCATAATCCATACACCTCTGCAAAGGAACCTTTGGGCCACGGAGCTCCTGCTATCTTGCTTATTAATGCACCTCCGCACGCTGCATACTACCCCTCGACCATCTTCGGCTTCACGTCAAAGGTCTTGAGCCACAGGCCGACGTGAGGGGTAATGCGGAGGAAGGCCTCACACACGACAATGAATGTCGAGATGTGGAGAAAGGAGTCCGGGGCTAGATCGTGGAAATCTAGCCCATAATAAAACATCAACCCCCTAACGAAGGGATCCAGAGTGAGGCCTAGTCCTCGGAGAAGGTGGGAGATGAACACGACGTCTTCGTTGGGTTCAGGAGTAGGGACGACCTGCCCTCGGGCAGGTAGCTGATGCGAAACCTCGGCGGTCAGGTATCTGGCCTCCCTCAACTTCTTGATGTCTTCTTCCGTAACGGAGGAGGACGTCCATCAGCCTTGAAGGCTAGATCCGGACATGATTGAAGGTCCGGAGCACCTGACCTGGGCTTTGGGTGTTAGAACTCGAGGCGGGGGAAGGGTTCGATTGAGCACAGTAGGGAAAAAAGTAAAAGCCTTGTCCCTTTATAAAGAGGGTGAATATCAAGCATCCTCTCCGTAGCCGTTTGGGACTTGCCTATAATCTAGGAGTCCTAGACACGGTTGGGTTACCCACGCCCATATTGATGAGAATCCCGTAATAAGGGGACACGATCTCTGCTTCGACGAGACGTGTCAAAAAACTGCCTCGTGTTATGTGTGGGGCTAGTTAAAGGAAACGGTTCGAATAATCACCGGGCCATGAAATAATGTCGTGCTGCCAAAACAAGTTAGCAAATTAGATTTGTGAAAATATTATTCTCTCTACGGTGGTATGTGGAACTTATTTTGCAGGGTCAGACACTATCCTTGTATTCAAATTCTTCCGTGATGTATTCGGAGGACGAACCCGCCTTGCAATGCCTAAGACAATACTACGCGCCGGACTCATCGTCATTGAAGCTTGGTTCAGGGGCTACTGAGGGAGTCCTGGATTAGGGGGTCTCCGGACAGCCGGACTATCTCCATTGGCCGGACTGTTAGACTATGAAGATGCAAGATTGAAGACTTCGTCTCGTGTCCGGATGGGACTCTACTTGGCGTGGAAGGCAAGCTAGGCAATACGAATACGTGTATCTCCTCCTTTGTAACCGACCTTGTGTAACCCTCACCTCTCCGGTGTCTATATAAACCGGAGGGTTTTAGTCCGTAGGACACAACAACAACTACAACATACAATCATACCATAGGCTAGCTTCTAGGGTTTAGCCTCTCTGATCTCGTGGTAGATCTACTCTTGTACTACCCATATCATCAACATTAATCAAGAAGGACGTAGGGTTTTTACCTCCATCAAGAGGGCCCGAACCTGGGTAAAACATCGTGTTCCCTGCCTCCTATTACCATCCGCCTTATACGCATAGTTCGGGACCCCCTACCCGAGATCCGCCGGTTTTGACACCGACAGGTACCATCACCAGGTTTGCTAGCCAATCCGGATGTTTTATTTCTTTAATGAATCCGGCTTCCAGTAGCTTGGCCAGCTCCTCTCCCATGGGTTGTCGCTTAGGTTCAGAGAAACACCGAAGAGTCTGCTTAACTGGCTTGAATCCTTTTAGAATATTAAGGCTATGCTCGGCCAATCTACGTGGGATTCCTGGCATGTCTGAAGGATGCCAGGGGAATATATCCCAATTATAGCGCAGAAACTCCTGTATTGCGACTTCTACAGCGGGGTCTAACTGTGCCCCAATGGATGCTGTTTTTGTAGGGTCCGTTGGATGGACTTGGAATTTAACTATTTCTTCCGCTAGTTTAAAGGAGGTGGACTTGGATCTTTTGTCTAGTGTCACGTCGTCCCTGTCCATCGTGGAGCACAGCGCAGTTAACTCCTCCGCCACAAGGGCTTCGGATAATGCCTCGAGGGCTAGTGCGGCTGTTTTGTTCTCGGCGCGGAGTGCTATGTCCGGATCGCTAGCTAGAGTGATAATTCCCTTGGGTCCGGGCATTTTGAGCTTCATGTACCCGTAATGGGGTATGGCTTGAAAAATCGTGAATGCCTCCCGCCCTAGAAGGGCGTGGTATCCGCTACTAAACGGGGCCACTTGGAATGTAATTTCTTCGGACCTGTAATTCTCCGGAGTGCTGAATACCACATCAACTGTGATTTTCCCAGTGCAACGGACCTCCCGAATAGGGATGATTCCTCGGAAGGTCGTACTGCTTTGCTCAATACGGTTGCTGTCTATTTCCATTTTGTGGAGAGTTTCCTCATAAATGAGGTTTAATCCGCTACCGCCGTCCACGAGCACCTTAGTGAGCCAAAAGCCGTCCACAATTGGACTAAGGACCAAAGCGGCTGGTGCTCGGGCTGTTCGGAATTTAGGTTCGTCACTGGCATTGAAGGTGATAGCCGTGTCACTCCATGGATTTATTGCTGCCATGTGGCAGACTTCGGCAAGGCTGCGGAGTGCTCGCTTATGCCTATTATTTGATGTGAAGGTCTTGAAGACCGTTAATACTGTGTTGTTATCCGTGGGAAGGTGCTCTGAGGTATTTTGGGTGAGAAGATCCTCACCGCTTTTGGCCACCTGCCAGAGTACCCAACATGCTCTAAGGCTGTGTGTTGATATGGTATCCGCTATACTATGGATTTCGCAGGGCCCGTTGAGCCATCCCTCCAATACGGTTCCACGCCCTGTAGTGGGCTTTTGCTTCTTTGTAATTGAGTCGGGCGACTTATGAGAGTGCACCCTTTTAGTTCGGACTAGGGGTTTTGTCAAAGCCGGATTATCCCAAAATTGAGTATGGGTTTCCACGCACTTTCCATCGCACAGTATTTCCGTACTATGGCCGCCAAGTCGGCGAAGTGTGCTACGTCACGGCGACTTATGGCGTTGAGGACTCCCTTGTCCGTGCAATTGTTGCAAAAGAACAAAATTGCATCTTCCTCGTGACAGTCCTTGACCTTGTTCATTACAAGGAGGAATCTGGCCCAATAGTGATGTGCTGTCCCTTGGGGCGCTTGCCTAATGTGGGAAAGATCGTTTGTATCTAGGTGGATGGGTGGGTGGGTGGGTTTAAGTCCAGACCTTGACCCAATCTGTCATCCCAGGGCAGGGGAGTTTCCGATCTTGGAAGTTCGGGCTCCGGGATGTTGCCCTGTGGGTTCGATATGCGGCCTGATTCTGGATTCAGGGTTAGGGCGGTGTCCTCCCGTGAGCGAGTATCCTGTTCGGAGAGCTCGGGAATCTGGACATAGTTCGTCCTCAGGATAGAGGGAGAATTGCCACATTGCTCCTCCACCACCGTTATCTGAGGGGTGACCGGTGGAGAGTTAATCTCCCTTTGGTCCGGTTTAAGCCCGATCTGATCGTAGTCCATAGTGACTCCCAGAGCGGCAATGCGATCCAAGAGCTCTTTCAAAGAGGAGAGCTCCATTGGATCCATCTGCTCGGCAAAATTTGAGCCGATGTGGAGGCTATTTTTGATGACCCAAGAGGTCATCGTCGGTGCAGCGGCCGAGCGGGCGGTCATGATGAAGCCGCCTAGTCAGAGAGTTTGGCCTACAGCCAGGGCTCCCCATAGGTGATTTTGTCCTTGACAACGAGGCAAGCCATCTTCCTTATGATGACGACACGGTGGAACTCTCAATGAAAGCTCCAATGTCGGTGTCAAAACCGGCGGATCTCGGGTAGGGGGTCCCGAACTATGCGTCTAAGCCGGATGGTAACTGGAGGCAGGGGACACGATGTTTACCCAGGTTTGGGCCCTCTTGATGGAGGTAATACCCTACGTCCTACTTGATTGTTCTTGATAATATGAGTAGTACAAGAGTTGATCTACCACGAGATCGAAGAGGCTAAACCCTAGAGGCTAGCCTATGGTATGATTGTCTGTTGTCCTATGGACTAAAACCCTCCGGTTTATATGGACAATGGAGGGGGCTAGGGTTACACAAGGTCCGTTACAAAGGAGGAGATTTACATATCCGTGTTGCCTAGCTTGCCTTCCACGCCAAGTGAAGTCCTATCTGGACACGAGACGAAGTCTTCAATCTTGTATCTTCATAGTCCAACAGTCTGGCCAAAGGATATAGTCCGGCTGTCCAGAGACCCCGTAATCTAGGACTCCCTCAGTCGGCCTTCGGCGCAGCCCAACCCGGCGGAGCCCCCGAGCGCTTGCAGGCTTCCCAAATTTGACGGACGAAAGGCTTGACGTGGCGATCTGAAGGAGGTGCTTGGGAGCCACCCAGCAGTGCCACGACTATGTGGTGCGTCCGCACCTCGTAGCGTGCGGTGAAGAGGTTGCGGAGCTCCCACCAAGATGCCACCGTGGATCCTGGGAGGTTGAGCAGCCAGGCGCGCGGCTCGCCGGTGAGGGCCATGGGAAACCAATTGGCCATGATCTTGTCGTCGCCTCCGGCCATGAAGACGGCCTCCTCGTACGCCAGCAGGAATGCCGCCGGGTATGCCGCGCCGTCGTAACGCGGCGGCATCTCTGGCCTGAACTTGGCCGGCCAGTGTACTCGCGCAGAGCGGGGGCCAGGGCTCGGTACCCAGACTCCCTGCTGCTGGTGTTGGTCGCAGAGGTTGGTGGCGGGGCACCAGCCATGGGAGCGTAGTGTGGCGGTACGGGGAGCTAGTTGGTGGAGAGCCCCGGCGCACCCCTACCTGGCGCGCTTAATGTCGGATGTGGGGTTCCAGCAAACCCTTAAGGTTCGAACATTGGGGTGCGTGTGAAGTCTTTTCCTCCCACCGATCTACGCCCTAGCTCACTAAGATCTCGCGGACGAACTCGACGAACTCGCAACACAGAAAGACACGGGGTTTATACTGGTTCGGCCCACCGTTGTGGTGTAATACACTACTCTAGTGTGGTGGTGGTGGATTGCCTCTAGGGCTGATGATGAACAGTACAAGGGAAGAACAGCCTCCTGAGGTTGAGGTATTCTTGAGCTCAGTGAGCTTGTGTGTGTGTGGATGGTCGGAATGATCCGTCCCTTACTAAGGTGGTGGCTAGTCCTATTTATATTGGCCCTGGTCCTCTTCCCAAATATCGAGCGGGAAGGGAGCCAACAATGGCGGGCTAATTCAAAGGGGGACAGCTAGTCCAAGCTATCCTGACAAAAGTGGTCTTCGCCTGCCAAAAGCTCTGGTGGTGATGCCGTCTTGGGCTCCACAATGACCTCCGTCTTGCCGTCCTCCTGGTCTTGGTCTCGTTGCACCAATATAGAAACCTTTGCCTGATGCCTCGGTACTCTTCGCCTGCGCTGGTCTCCTCAGCACCAAAGAGGAAACAAGGACGCTGCGTGCGCTGGCGCCCGCCTGGCGCCCGCCTGGTGCCGTGCGTCATGGCTTAGGTCACGAGGGCCTCGTGAGGTTTGCCCGGCCTTGATATCTCCGCTCCTCGTGAGGTTGCCTGGCTAGGCTACTCCAGAGGAGGTCTTGCGTCATCCGCCTCATGAGGCTTGGACCCTCGCGAGGGTCTTGGATACTTTGTCGGTGAAGATGGGCCGTACGGCCTACAGGCTCAGCCACGCCGCGGGCCGCAGGCAAGCAAGTCTGGGGACCCTCATTCCCAGAACGCCAACAAAGTTTTGTATTGCCAAGTAGTACATTATAAAAGCATCAAACAAACATAAATCTATATCCTATGGTCACTTCATTGTCTTGCCAAATCAAAATAGAGACACGGTTCAAATCATATCAGTTCAAGAGAAAGCAGCACAGAAATAATACAAAGTGTGGGAAACGAAACGACAAAACAAGATTTCAGATGGGTACCACGGGTCTACATGTACAACAACACTATTGGCCCTCTTATGATGCTAGTAATGTGCATGATATGAGAAGTCATCTATATACACAATTGAAATAGAAATCAAAAGAGCTATTTTTAAGAGCAAACCTTTTAAAGAAACATGCGTAAACATACCTGTTGTGCCATTAGAGTTTCCATTGGATAGTTCAATTTAAAAATAAGTTTGTGTCAGGACCCCGATCCTAAGTCACACCGATCTAGCATGTAACACATCATATCACCTTGCGGCCTCACGCACGGTATTCCCACGGGTGCCACCTTACCTGGCCCGGACCGTTTGCGCCTTTTGGCTCACGTATATGATAGTGTCGCTAGCATCCATATGATAGAGAACCCGGGCCAACATGATTAGTCGTGAACCCAAAGTGGCACTGACTTACGGGGACATGCATACATGAACCAGCATCGAACGTGTCGGTCATCAGTGTGTGAATCCGGGTTGTAGCAACTCGGCTAACAGGACTCCGGGAACCCGGGCTGTAGCAGGCTAGCAGGACTCCGGAATTCACCGCGTGACATTTCCCCGAAGGGACAGACATAGGAATGAAGTGGATCACATGCCGGCCAGTCTAAGTGTTCCGGAGCAGTAGTAATTGGGCTAGCAGGACTCCCGTAAACCGGGCTGTAGCAGACTACCATGGCTAAGTGGAAGCACAAGACTAAATTTCCCCATAAGAGAGGCTACCAAGGATAAAAAACTAGGTTTTCACATCCCACACATACCAAGCATTTCAATCGTACACACAATATGCTCAATATGTGCAAATACAACATGGCATCACAACAAAACTCTATGACTCAAAGTATTTATTCATTAGGCTCCGAAGAGCCAAGTATTACAAACATGGATCTCATGACCCAACATACAAAGCATACAAGCAACAAGAACATGCGGAAGCTTAACTTGTCTGAGTACAGACAACTACAAATGAAAAAGGCTGAGAAGCCTGACTATCTACAAGATCCTGCCGAGGGCACAAGATCGTAGCTGAGGTAACAAGCTAAACGTCAAAGTCCACGCGGAACTACTAGCGAGACTGAAGTTTCTCTGCAAAAACATAAATTAAGCAAACATGAGTACAAATGTACCCAACAAGACATACAATAGAACTATCTACATATGCATCAGTATCAACAAAGGGGTGGTGGAGTTTAACTACAGCAAGCAAGCTTTTACTCGGTGGCTATCCTGAACTACGACTGCAAGTAACTCTTTTGAGGTGGCGCACACAAGTCCACATATTCACCATATCAATACACCACTATGGATCCGCTCCCGTCTCCCTACGAGAACGCCATCCATAGCACTCACGCTTATCTTGCGCATTTTAAAGTATCCACTTTCACTTGTCTATGAACTGTACAGGAAACTCAGAAGTCCATTACCGCGGACACGGCTATTCGAATAGATCATTTATAACCCTGCAGGGGTGTACTTCTTCACACACACTCTCGCCACTTACCACCATGTACATGTCGTGTATCTCGGCAACCTAAAGCGGAAGCCTGGCGAGGGAGTCGGTCACGACCTGACTAACCATACAAGTCTCTAGTCCAGGTTTATCGCCTATTCGGGTTCCATCCGCGAGGAGATCCGGCCGGGGTTTCGCTCACAGCCCCAAACGATGTGTGCAGGGTTCCCGAGACACCAAACAGGCGCCCGGCACACCGTGCCACGGTGTATCTACTACATCATAGCCCAACCCTAGGGTCAGCGCTACGCACAGCCTCCAACACATATCCTACAAACACCAGAAACTAGTTGCAACTCCTAGACAGAGGGCAAGGGTAGTTAATAAGTCGAGAGGGTCCATTGGTTTCGGGCCCAATGTGTGGTAGTAGTTGTTCATGGAACACAAACACACAACTCAGTTCCTAAGGATGGCTTCAATGAGACAACCCACCATGTACTCCTACATGGCCTCTCACCGCTACCTTTACCAAATCGTGTTCACACACTTAGCTCACCCACAGTAGGACATGTTCATCACCATTCCAATTCATCCCCGATGAATCAGACCTGACTCAACTCTAAGCAGTAGCAGGCATGACAAACAAGCATGAATGAGTAGGCACATCAGGGCTCAAACAACTCCTACTCATGCTAGTGGGTTTCATCTATTTACTGTGGCAATGACAGGTCATGTAGAGGAAAAGGGGTTCAACTACCGCAGCATGTAACAGTTGAATCATTGTTGTCCTAATGCAGTAAAAGAGAGCAGGAGCGAGAGAGTGAGATTGTATCGGAATAAACAAGGGGGTTTTGCTTGCCTGGCACTTCAGAAGATAGTATATCTCTTCATCGGTGTCATCAAACTCATCATTGGAACATATGTCTACCGAGGGGGGACAAATACCGGCAACAAAGAAGAAACACAATCAATGCGATGCAACAATATGATGCATGAATGTGACATGGCAATATGCTGCGATTTGAGCTAATGCAGCTAGCAATGATTTAAATGGAGTTGGTTTGAACGCAAGATTCAAATTCAAACTCCACATAGGGCATTTCAAATGCCATTAATTCAAAATTTTCATATACAGTAGCTTTAGGTTGCTCAAACATGCATGGAAATTCCATAAACAGATTCTTTGGATTTTTTTGATAATTTTCCATATATAATTCATCTCATTTGGAGTTACAGATTAATTTCTATGAATTTTAGAAGTTTTAACTATTTTCTGGAATATCCTGAATAAGAATAAATCCAGTAAATGATTTATTGCGTCGGCATTGCGTCAGGGTGACGTCAGCAGTCAATGGGGACGGTCCAGGCCAAACTTGACCAGTGGGTTCCGCGTGTCAGTGTAGTAAGACTAACTAATTTTAGTTAGTCCTAATCCTAGGTTAATTAGCAGGGCAGGCCCCACCTGTCATAGACCCAGGGGGTCAAACTGGGGTCAACCCAGTTCAAACTCGCCGGAGTTGACTCGGGGCTCATCGCCGGCAGGGCCAGGGACGGCGGAGAGGTGCGGGTTTCATGCTCCGGCGACCAAAACGACGGTGGAGCACATCTACGTGACGGGGGGAGTGAGCCGTGTCGAGTAGTGGTAGTGGGTGGACCTGGGGCGGCCGAACACGTCACCGGCGACGACCTTGGCGGTCGCCGGAGTTCGAGCAAGGTCGAACTCATTGCTAGGGGGCACGGCGAGGTGCGTGGAGTGGTGCTACAGCATCCTGGGAGTGTGGTGAGTGCGATGGCGTGCTCGGTTGGGCGCTATGGTGACTGTGGCCACGGCGGCGAGGGGCTCTGGCAGCGGTGCGTCTCGGTCATCGATGAAGCAACGGCTAGGCGATGCAAACGATGCAGGGAGGAAGGGGGGAAATTAAGAGAAGCTCACGGCGGATCTGCAGGGTGGTCAGTGGGCTCGGGGAGGCGCCGGAGCGAGCGGGGCAGCGAGGACGATCTTCGGTGACCCGAGGAGGAAGACGAAGGCGGGACGGCGATGCAGAGCTCCCGGTGAAGCGTAGTGATAATCCCCAAGTGCAAGGAATCATCATAGAAATTTCCAAAGGTGGAAGTGATAACTATGGAGTGTCAAACCCACAAGGAGCTAAAGGTAAGATCAATATTCTCTCAAGCCCTATCTACCACTAATACGACTCTACGTACACCGAACATTTGCTTCCAACTAGCAACGAGAAATAAAACTATGTTGTGGGTATGAAGAGGATAACTTTGTATGATATCAGAGAGCTAAAATATAAAAGTAGGTGCTGTTATTATAAAGTTAGAATATATTACTAAATATTATAAATAGCGAGTGTGGAATAATGGTGGATCGGTGTGCAGAATTGTCCTAGGCAATCGTTAACAAGACCAGTAATTACTATTCTAGTTTCATATGAGGGAGAGGCATAAGCTAACATACTTTCTCTACTTGGATCATATGCACTTATGATTGGAACTCTAGAAAGCGTCCGCAACTACTAAAGATCATTAAGGTAAAACCCAACCATAGCTTTAAAGCATCAAGTCCTCTTTATCCCATACGCAACAACCCCCTTACTCGGGTTTGTGTTTCAGTCACTCACCAACCCACTATAAGTGAATCATGAACATATTGCAACAACCTACAGCGAGAATCCCTCACGCTTGCGCGACACGGAGGGCACCATAGGACAGCATCAAAGTAAAACATACAACTCATACCAATCTAGATCATCAATCAACCCAAAGACAAAATATATCTACTCAAAACATCATAGCATGGCAACACATCATTGGAGATCATAATATGTGGCATAAAGCACCATGTTCAAGTAGGGATTACAGCGGGGTGCGGAAGAGTGGACCGCGTAAAAGAGATGAGGATGGTGATGTTGATGAAGACAATCACCGAGGCGATAATACCCCTCCCGATGGCAGTCCGGTGCCACCGCGAGAGAGGAGGAGAGGTTCTCCTCCTGGTGCTTCCTCCTCCATTCCCTCTGGTAATGATGGCCCCCTCTGGCAGGGTGCCAGAGAGGGCCTAGATTGGTTTTCGGTGGCTACAAAGGCTTCTGGCGGCAGAACTCCCGATCTAGGTTAATTTTCCGAGGTTTCTGTATTTATAGGAATTTTTGGCGTCGGTCTCACGTCAAGGAGGTGCCCGGGGCGTTCACGAGGCAGGCCCACATGCCTGGGGGGTGGGCGCGCCCCCCACCCTCATGGACACCCCGGGACTCTCCTGGCCCAACTCTTTTACTCCGGGGTCTTCTTTTGGTCCCTAAAAAATCGTCAACAATTGGCACGTCAATTGGACTTCGTTTGATATTCCTTTTCTGTAAAACTCAAAAACAAGGAAAAACAGAAACTGGCACTGAGCACTAGGTTAATAGGTTAGTCCCAAAAATTATATAAAATAGCATATAAATGCATATAAAACATCCAAGGTTGATAATATAATAGCATGAATACTTCATAAATTATAGATACGTTGGAGACGTATCAGCATCCCCAAGCTTAATTCCTGCTCGTCCTCGAGTAGGTAAATGATAAAAGAAATAATTTATGAAATGTGAATGCTAGCAAGTGCATAAGTTTCATCAATGACAGTTTCAATCACTTTTTATAACATCATTATATATCATAACAGTAGCTCATCTTCATTAAACTTTTCTTGATCAAGTAATAAGCTATTCACATGTTAAAGTATAGATCATAAACTTTATTGAAGCTAACAAACTATATTCTCAGTCATCAAACAATTGCAATTCATCTTATTTTCAGGAAGGGTCTATGTCAGAGCTTTGATTTAGCAAACCCCACATACTCAACTATCATTTAGTCTTTCACAATTACTAACACTCACGTGATATTTATGGGTTCAAAGTTTTAATCGGACACAGAGAAAGATAGGGCTTATAGTTTCGCCTCCCAACCTTTTACCTCAAGGGTAATGTCAACAATAATAGTTCATGATAACTTACATCCAATTGGATATATATATATATCAGGATCTTTCCAACACAATGTGCTTGCCAAAGGATAAAATGTAAATAGGAAAGGTGAAGATCACCATGACTCTTGCATAAAGGTAGAAGATAAAAGTAAAAGATAGGCCCTTCGCTGCCAGGACCCCGATTCTAAGTCACACCGATCTAGCCTGTAACACCTCATATCACTTTGCGGCCTCACACACGGTATCCCCACGGGTGTCGCCTTACCATGGCCCGAGACCGTTTGCGCCTTTTGGCTCATGTATATGATAGTGTCACTAGCATCCATATGACAGAGAACCCGGGGACGACATGACTAGTCGTGAACCCAAAGTGGCACTAACTTACGGGGACAGGCATACATGAATCAACATCGAGCATGTCGGTCAGCAGCGTGTGAATCCGGGCTGTAGCAACTGGGCTAATAGGACTCCGGGAACCCGGGCTGTAGCAGGCTAGCAGGACTCCGGATGTCACCGCGTGACATTTCCCCAAAGGGATAGACACCGGAACGAAGTGAATCACATGCCGGCCAGTCTAATTGTTCCAGAGCAGTAGTGCTGGGCTAGCAGGACTCCAGTGAACCGGGCTGTAGCGGATTACTATGGCTCAAGGAAGCACAAGACTACATTTCCCCGTAAGAGAGGCTACCAAGGATGAATAACTAGGTTGTCGGATCCCACACATACCAAGCATTTCAATCATACACACACTATGCTCGATATGTGTAAGTACAACATGGCATCACAACATAACTCTACAGCTCAAGTATTTATTCATTAGGCTCTGAGGAGCCAGCTAATACAAACATGGGTCTCATGACCCAACATTCAGAGCATACAAGTCAAAGCACATGCGGAAGCTTAACATGTCTGAGTACAGACTTCTACAAATGAAAAATGCTGAGAAGCCTGACTATCTACCAGATCCTGTCGAGGGCACAAGATCGTAGCTGAGGTATCAAGCTAAACGTCGAAGTCCACGCGGAACTACTAGCGAGACTGGTCCATGTGGAACTACTAGGGAGACCGAAGTCTCTCTGCAAAACATAAATTAAGCAAACGTGAGTACAAATGTACCCAGCAAGACTTACATCAGAACTATCTACATATGCATCGGTATCAACAAAGGGGTGGCGGAGTTTAACTGCAGTAAGCCAGCTTTGACTCGGTGGCTATCCTGAACTACAACTGCATGTAACTCTTTTGAGGTGGCGCACACGAGTCCACGTATTCAACATACCAATACACCATTATGGATCCGCTCCCATCTCCCTACGAGAACGCCATCCATAGCACTCACGCTTATCTTGCACATTTTAGAGTATCCACTTTCACTTGTCTATGAACTATGCCAGGGGTCCAAGTTTCCATATCCGAGGAATCCGGCTATTTGAATAGATAATGATAACCCTGCAGGGGTGTACTTCTTCACACACTCTCTCGCCACTTACCACCATGTACACATTGTGTATCTCAGCAACCTTCAAGCGGAAGCCTGGTGAGGGAGTCAGTCACGATCTGACTAACCAACAAGTCTCTATTCCAGGTTTATCGCCTATTCGGGTTCCATCCGCAAGGAGATCCAGCCGGGGTGTCGCTCACGGCCCCAAACAATGTGAGCAGGGTTCCCAAGCCCACCATCCGGTTGCCACTTGGTACACCGTGCCACTATGCCTAGTCTGTCCCAAGCCCACCTGTACCGGGTGCCACTTGGTAGACTACTAACACTACCTACAAACACCAGAAACTAGTTGCAACTCCTGGACAGAGATCGAGTTGATTAATAAGTCGAGAGAGCTTGGAGCGCCCGGAGCCCAATGTGTGGCAGTAACTGTTCATGGATCACAACTAACGAACTCAGTTCCTGAGGACGGCTGCAATGAGACAACCCACCATGTACTCCTACCTGGCCTCTCACCGCTACCTTTACCAAATCATGTTCACACACTTAGCTCACACACAATAGGACATGTTCATCACCATTTCAATTCATCCCAGATGAATCAGACCTGACTCAACTCTAAGCAGTAGTAGGCATGAAAAACAAGCATGAATGAGTAGGCACATCAGGGCTCAAACAACTCCTACTCATGCTAGTGGGTCTCATCTATTTACTGTGGCAATGACAGGTCATGCAAAGGAAAGGGGTTCAGCTACCGCAACATGTAGCAGTTGAGTCGTTGTTGTCCTAATGCAGTAAAAGAGAGCAGGAGCGAGAGAGTGGGATTGTATCGGAATGAACAAGGGGGTTTTGCTTGCCTGGCACTTCTGAAGATAATATAGCTCTTCATCGATGTCATCGAACTCATCGTCGGAAGCACGTCTATCAAGAGGGGACAAATACCGGCAACAGAGAAGGAGAACACAATCAATGCAGTGCACAATATGATGCATGATCATTACTTGTCAATATGTTGTGTTTTGGGCTAATGCAGCTAGTAACATGTTAAATGAAGTTGGTTTGAACACAAGATTCAAATTCAAACTCCATATGTGGATATTCAAATTCTAGACATATGATTTGCCTTATTCAGCAACTATAAGTTGTTCTAACATGCATGAAAATAATATAGATGGGTAGATTGGTTTTTTCTGATCATTTTTCATATATAAATCTTTTCATTTGGAGTTACGGTTGAATTTCTATGAATTTTTGAAGTTTAAAACATTTTCTGGAATTTTCTGGATTATTTTAAATCCAAAAAATGTTTAACTGCGTCAGCGTTGTGCATGCATGACGTCAGCGAGTCAACTGACGCTGACCAGGTCAAACCTGACGACCGGGTCCCACATGTCATTGGCTCACTGTTAACTGGGAGTTAATCCTGTGTTGACTGGGATTTGACCCGCTGCGTGGCCCGCCTGTCAGTGTTTGTTAGGGAGGGATTAGTGCTGATTAGCGCCTAACTAAGCGACCATGTCAGCTTGCCGGAGATCGGCCGGCGGCGACCTCAACTGCGGTGGAAGCTCGTCGGAAACATGCTAGGGGTTGCGGTTTGTCGCTCGGGAGGCACCAGGAATGAGCTCTTGCTCTCGCGCATCTGATGGACTAGACGGGAGGTCACAGGGCGGCCGGAATCTCACCGGCAACGAGGTTCAACAACGACAGAGCCACAGCGTTGTGCGGGACGAGTCTACGGTGCACCATTCACCACTGGGCAGTGCTACGGACTCCTGCGAGCTCAACTAGCACGGCTGCAAGCTCAAAAGCGGGCAGAGGCGGCTGTGGCCAGGACAACGACATGGCAGGGCAGCGGCGAGCTTCGGGCACGGCGGCACTAGCACTAGAGGACGTGCGGGGCGACGGGGATAGGGGCGAAACAAAGAGGGGCTCACCCCGCGTAGTTTGGAGACGTCCACGAGCTCGGGGGAGGCCGGCCGGCGACTAATTGACGTCGGCGATCCAGGGCGGCGGAGGAGGAAGATGGTGATGTTGCCGGCGATGCAGGGCGTCCGGGCTCGCGTGGTTCGGTCATGAAGATGAGGAGGATGATGGCGGAGCTCTTGAGCCAGTCAGGGAAGCGAGGGGTAGACGGTGGCAGCAGTGGTGCACGTCAGCGGCTGCGGGCGCGTTCGGGTGGTGCGAGGGAGAGAGCCAGAGGAGGGGGGGAAGGTCCTCGGGGAAGAGTGAGAGGGGTCGGGGGTGCGTGTCGACGTCCAGGGCGTCCAGAGCATCGAGGGGGAGCGGCAAGCAGGAGGTGGCCGGGGCGCGTGGCCGCATGCACGGGACACACGCCCGGCGTCCTTCTGTCGCGAGGAAGACACCACTCTAGGAAAAGGCCTACTAGTGGCGCACCAGTTTTGCCTACTAATGGCGCACTACTGGTGCGCCACTAGTACCACGCCACTAGTATTATATACTAATGGCGCACCACGCCGTGTGCCATTTGTATGCCTCCCAGGGGGCGATATTTACCCATGTGCTTTGGCATACTAATGGTGCACTGTGGGGTGATGCGCCATTAGTATCCTTTGGCATACTAATGGCGCACTTTGATGGCGCCATTAGTATGAATATTAGTTTTTTTTACTTTTCTGATTTTTGCACAGGTTACAAAATATATTATTGGACAGAATATAGACAGCACCACACAGCAACAGCAGATTCATCGAATACAATAGAAGATTAGTCTCCGAATACAATTCATCATATTAGTCTCCGAATTCAAAAGACCGAACAAAGATAAGAACATTACAAGTCTCGAGACCGCGAGTAGCGAGTTTGTCTTCACATTACAAGTCGATATCGATCATCTAAACTACCATCACATAGAAGAGAGCTGCGGTCATCACGATGAGCATCATCGCGATGAAACTGGTCTTCATCCGGTTCCTCCAACGCTCCCTCCTCTCTCCGCTAGATAGCGGGCGTATCTAGATTCCGCCTCCGCCCTAGTGGTGTACCCTTTGTAACTGTTACCGCTGAAACGGTGAACCTGTCTCCGACACTCCTCCCAGTCGTCGTAGACTCCGGGAACCTTACCCTTGTACACGACATACGACGGCATCTCTATGCACAAGCCAAACAACAGACAATACATAAGCAATATATAAGTATGCAACAAAAGGATCGGAAGAGAAAAGCAAGACATTAATAGCACGATTCATGGTCCTACTAATAAATAGCATCGATTACATCTAAGTTGAACGACTGTCCAAACCAAAGAGACATACAATTCATTAAAGTTTAATTACAACATGAGCCAATCAATGTTTCAGAACTACACATAGCATCACTACTTTCGACTCGACTCATGGGACCGGAGCGTGGATGAAGCCGCCGTCTGTCGTGATGGTCATGAAATCGCGGGCGTTGTCAGCCTGCATTTGTAGCGTTGTGTCTATCTCACTGTTGGACGGTTGATATCTGAGGTAGAACTGCCCCGAGGTATGAAGGACATCTTGATGGATGATTTCCGCAAACTCCGACTGGATGCGAAAGAATTCTTGTCTGATGTCCGCGTCCTGGATTGCCGACAAGCTCGCGGCCCAATCTTTGAGATTATCTGGTAGCAGAAGGTGATGATGGTCCCTTACGATCGCCCGCATGTGATGGAGGGCGTAGTAGGCATCCTTCTGACCGCCAGGCGGCTGCTTGACGCAGCAGAACTTAGTATTGTGGGCGAACACGTGCCTGCCGTACCTACGAACTGGCCTGGTGAAGGTGCCTCCAGATTTGGCGTAGCCGGGGAGAACATCATCAAGAACTTTCTTGATATTTGTGTAGTCTATCTTGGAGTCACGGTTCGGGTCGAAATACGTATTTCGGGCTTAAGAGGATGAGTGTGCAATGTGTGTCACTGCACAGAACACGGAATGTTAGAAAAAAAAGAACGATCGAAATCTAGAAAATCATATTTACGGGGCGTTAAGGGGATGACTTACTCGGGAGTAAGGCACGAGGAAGTTATCCTTATCTGGTTTTGCGCCAGAATGACGCCTTTGAGGTATGAACTCGCGACTTGGCGGTCCCCAGCGTGCCCAAGAGCTGGCACGCATGTAGAGGGGTCGACTATCACGATGTCCGGGGTCTTGTCTCTAATGATCCGCATCTCCAACTCAGCGAAACAGCGAACGAAGGTGTAGTGCAGCGGATGAAGGTTAAACATAGAAAGATGTCAATCAAACCGCAGACGATCGTACCCGCGCCATCCACAAAGCCCTGCCCTCTGGCACCTTGGCCACGAAAACCGGGTATGCACATCATTCTCCTCTGAGACGCCGCTTCTCAAAGAAAGAACAACACTGTCATGCATAACCCGCATAGCACCGTTGAGCATTGAGCATATTTGTCGTAGCATCGCCCTACCGCCACAATGCACCTCCCTCGAGATTATCTTAGGTGAAAGGTGGCCCGTCCTGAGGCACGGATCATACTCGGTGCAGGCTGGCTCACACCGGCGCCCTTTTTAGTCTTTTCGTTTCCTCCCTTCTTGATCTGCTGTAATGGGACCGAGTTCTGCTCACAGACCGCCTTCTTGAGCGTGTTGGGGCTGATAATATTTCGCACCTCAGCTATCTGAGGCTCGGTGAAGGCGGCAGCTGGAGGCGTCTCCTAAGAACTGAACGCCAGACGACGCCTGTTGCAATTGGGTTTCTCCGCCGTACCAGCTAGATCGCGGTCGTCTTGGTTGGGTTCTTGAGAAGGAGGCCTGCAGAACTCGTCACCGTACCCATGTTCGGCAAAGTACTTATCAACGTTGGTAAATGTACCGTCATCGTTGTCGTCGTCATCCGGATCCTGTGCCATATGCATGTCCGGATCCTGTGCCATAGGGATGCCCGGCATGTCTGGTAGCGTTGCGGCGTTCTTGCCATGGCTTGGCGTCGGCACGACTGGCGGTCTTGTCTGTGGAGTGGTGTCCCCGCCCCCAAACGAATCTGGCTGTTCGGCCAAAGCAAGGGCCAGGTTACGCAGGCGCTGAGGGTCATCTCATCATCTTCGTCAGCCCCAGCGGGTCGAATCGGAGGTAACAGCTCGTCGTAGCCTGGTAGCACCCGAACGAGTTCAACCCTATACACTATGGGTGGCATCGGATTACCGTGGAACACGGGGTTGCCCAGTTGAATGATTCTGCCCTTGGCGACATCGACCAACTCGCCACCCACGAAGTGCAGGAGAGTGCAAGGAACGTCGGCGGCGCCCTGTGAAAACATGAAGGGCGTCAGGGATGCCCAGTCAAAGGCAAGGAGATGAAGTCATCGGCCGAGAGGCTTAGTTACCGTGATGCCGTCGAGCTCGGCTAATGTCGAGGCACCGCCAACGGCGGGCGTGCAACTGACGGAGGGGCCGCTTGCTGGCGAGGTGCCGGCCGGCGTACACCCGGGTGCATTAAGCTCCAATGCCCTTGCCGGCGCGAGACACGAATACCGCCTCCGCCGGAGACACCAATGGCGCCGCCTGCGCGTTGTGCGAGTTGCTGGCCGTGAAGCTGGGAACCGGGGGAGGCCCCTGTTGGCCGCCCGCAATCCACGTCGTCAGCCCATGAATCAACGTAGGCACCATGGCGTTGAGCGTCGTTCCCAGTTGTTGTTGCACTTGCTCTTGGACAATCTCGGAATCCGCGCCACTTGTGCCTTGAGTGCTTCAACCTCGCGCGACTGGCTTTCCGAGCTGGTCTTTTTCTCCTTTCGCCCACCAGCGGTATAGTATGACGACCATTTTGTGGACAAGCCTTTGCCGGCCACACGACCAGCTGACGTCGGCTTACTGAGCTTATCCTTGTTTTTCATTACGTTCAACGCCCTATTTCAAAGGGGTGTCGAAAGGGGAGCTCTGAGACGACCCCGCGCTACTGCTTTCTTTGTCCTGCGGAAGGAACGTGAACCATTTAGAAATATTGGGGATTAATTAGAATGCAACCATATGGAGCTAATTACGCGGGGGTGTATTCCTTACCAGAACAAGCTCAAGCGCCTTGGTCTTCGGATCCGTGGTAAGCTCCTTTGTTACCGGGTCCTCCTTGTACCGGGCCCTGAGAAAGTTCCTGGTCTGCTTGTCACGGTATTTCTCGAAGCGGGGCGGTAGGCCTTGCTCGGCACGCTCCGCGTCCTCCTTGTCCCATATAGGCTCCGCCACTCTGTAACCGCCGGGACCGAGTTGGTGGACCCCTAAGTTCAACTTCCGCATTTCTTTCCCCCACTGACTTGATTCGGAGGTTGCGCTGCTCTCGCACTTGATCTTGAACTCCTTGTAGTCATCTTCGCTCATCAAAGGATATTTCGCCTTGATCTTCTCATAACTATCACCTTTTTCAATCATTGCCTTCACCGTGCTTCTCCAAGTAGACAGGGCCGTGCTCATCCTCGTGAGGGCGGCACTGTTCACTTTATTCCCTGAGAGGCGTGTGTTTGCAAACTCAGCGGGGAACTTGTATCGTTCGTGCAGCTTCGTGAAGAGGAGGCTGCGCAAATTCCCTCGGTCCTTATGCCTTAGGTTCTCGGTGTTGATCGAGACGGTGCTCCGGAGAATGCACCCGAGCTGAACCGAGTACCCCTTGACTACTTCTTTGGGCGCCGTCGGATGCCCGTCGGAGTTCACTTCAGTAAATTCCTCCCTGACGGTGCCGAGCACGCTCGGGCGCCGGTCCTTCCGTTGCCTCTTCGGTTGGCTGCCATCTGTGCGTGCGCCGCCATCATCAGTGGTGGCATCCGCGGCATCATCAGTGGTGTCATCCCCGACGCCACTAGGGGTTGTGTAGTCAGGATCGGTGTCTTCCGCGGCGTCCTCATAGCGGTGAGGTTCTTCCTCCAACTCCTGGGACAGCTCCCAGAATTGCTTGCCGCCCGAACCGCCGGCCTCATCGTTGTGGGCCATGTTTCGCTCTAAATAGGAAAAAAGTTTGGTCAAAAAGTTGGTTATTGTCAAGGAACAAGATCATGGTCTCATCATTTAGGGTTTGTCGACACCGAGGCATCCTAAAAGCTAAGCTTTTATCATTTAGGGTTTGTCGACGCCGAGGCACCCTAAAAGCCTAAGTACATCATTTAGGTTCTCATCAGACATCGAGGCACCCTAAAAGCCAAGGTTTCATCATTTAGGGTTTGTCGACTCTAGTTGGGCCTAATCACTTGGCTCTATTGCCACCTATGGTTTAATGCAGCAAGAATAAAGGGGCAGTTGATCCTACTTAATTAAGTACTAAGATACCCTGCCCCATGCATTAGTAGCAAGTACCCATATGTCCGATTTTTAGCAAAGTCATGCTAAAATTCACGGAAAAATTCACCATGACCTTTGCTGAAAATAGGACATATGGAGTACCCGAATTTGCCAGAACAGAAGTTAATCGACATTTCGGCAAACTCAAGGGCCTCTCGGGGTACCTGCAAAATCATCACAACACGAAGGTCGGAGACAAAACCCAGCAAACTAGCACCACAATGTGCTTCTACTTTCATATGGATGAAAAGGCCACAGACCATATGGTCCTCTGCTTTCATATGGACAAAAATCAGCTCAACTTATGTGAGCTTCTATTCCAGATCTAATAGGTCACCCAACAAAAAATCATCAATAGTTTAGCAAGTCTGTACAAACACAGAAAGAATAGAAAGTTTGCTGCCTATTCAAACACAGAAACAAAACATTACTTGAAACTTCTGCTACATTTGGACCATGGCAATTTACTTTCGTGGAGCATGTGCATTGAGTCCAGAAGCAAAGACTCTATAGTGAAATGAAAAAAAAACCTTGGAAATATATTTATGATAACTCTGAATGGATCAGAATGTGCAGATGCACTTGTAAATAAAAAGTTATGCATTTGCAGCAGCTTTGTTCTGATGATGACGCCATTTGCAGCAGCTTCTTGAATACATTTTGGGGAGATTTTTTAGCATATTTGTTATTGTTCATGTGGCAACTCTCAGCTTTCATATTCTAATGATACATGGCCATTGTCATTGAAGATGTCATGAATCATCTCTAGAGAAATTCAATCACCTAGTACTAACAAAACATCCATACATTACTAATAATTTTGTTTCCAGGTGACAATTAAAACCTAGTACTAAATTTACTAATGAACTGATGATGCAGAGAAGCGTAGGAACAAAACCTAGTACTGAATTTAGTGCTTGCACTGAACTCTGAATACCCAGGTGACAATTAAAACTTGGACTGAAAGTTCCCTTTCCCATTCAAATTTTGTTTCTCTCACCCGTACATTACTAATGCAAATGATGAAGTGTAGTGCTGCCACCAACACTTGTGTTCATACTAGTACACTGAACTAAATTCAGAGTGCTGTCGAATACTAGTACACTAATGCAAAGGCTTGCTGGTACTATCGAATCAGACTGGAAAGATCAAATGTGCTCTTGAGATTGAACGAGATCGACCTAGGGTTTGAGTGAGGCGCACCAGGAGATGGCGAAGATGGTGAAGCAGAGGCAGCGGGTGACGCCGGAGACCAGCAGCTGCGTGCGGAGGAGCATGAAGAAGACGCAAATGCCATAGACGGTGGAGGCGTCGGTGTCGTAGAGGCAGTAGGAGTGCTCGTCGTACTCGTCCGGCACCACCTTGCCCTGCGAGACAGAGAAGGGGGCGTCAGCCCCGGCGCAGGCGGGGGGCAAGGGGAGGAGGAGGGATGGGAGGGTCGGGGGGGTACGGTGCTGCGTCGCTGCTCGGCGCCGACGGCGAGGAGGAAGGCGAAGACGTTGATGAAGATGAGGAAGCCGCAGAGCGCGAGGGAGGCCGGACGCGAGGTGGCGAACCCGGCCGCGGGCGGAGGGGGGACGACGAGTGAGGCGGCGCTCGGCTCGAGGACGGCGAGCACGGGAGGGGGGGCAGCGAGCACGGCCCGGGATGGTGAGCAAGGGGGCGGTGATGGTCGGGCGCGGGTGAAATGAGGCATGGGGAGAGATTAGAGAGAAATGTGAGAGATTGGGGATTTAGTGTGGGGGAAAGCTTACTAATGGCGCACCCCGCGGCGGTGCACCATTAGTATGTTTTTTTAGATAGCAATGGCGCACCCGCAGTTGGTGCGCCATTAGTAATAGTTTTTTTATATAGCAATGGCGCACCAGCCAGAGGTGCGCCATTAGTAATCTTTTTTATATATATAGCAATGGCGCACCAGCCAGAGGTGCGCCATAAGTAATTTTTTTGTTGCATCTAATATTTTTTTAGAAAATGAATATGAATATGAAAGAGTAATAATTGTTAATAAAAATAGTAATAATTTTTTAAAAATATAATCAAATTTATTATTTGAAAATATCATCAAATTTGTTATTTGAAAATATAATCAAATTTGTTTTTTTGCAATTTTAGTTGCATTCATTTGTGACGGTGGAGTGGGTCGGGGAGGGTGCGAGGGGTCATCGGCAGCAGTGGAGCGGGGGAGGGGTGCGGTGGGTCGGCGGTGGCGGTGGAGCGGTGCGGGGGGTCGTCGACGGCGGTGGAGCGTGGGAGGGTGCGGGGGGTCGGCGGCGGCGGCCGGTGGAGCGGGGGAGAGGCTGGGGGGGTTCTCGGCGGCGAGGGGGACCGGATCTGGCGAGGTGGGATAGCGATCGAGATGGAGGGGGATCGAGATCGAGTGTCCATGAAATTTAAAAATATTCATGATATCAAAAAGTGCCCATGAAATACAATCGAGAAATGAAGGCTACGATTTAAATACAATCGATCTTAGCAAGCTATCTGCTCACAATCTTCTTGCCCTTCTTTTTCGCAAATGGAGTTCTTCTGTGGAACGGACGTCCTTTAGGTAGGGTGGTCCTGCTTCTTCTTGTGGTGTATGCTACTACTTCATCATCGTCGTCATGTTCGATCTTCGGGTCGCCGTACTTGTCGAAGTCTTGCTCATTGGCTACTCCATCCATTTCGATGATCTTCCTTTTGCCTCTCCTCACGACAACACGGCTGGGCTTTGATGGGTCGGTAATGAAGAAGCATTGGTCCACTTGGGAAGCCAGTACCCATGGCTCATTTTCCGCAGTGACGTTTGCGCCCGCGGTCTTGGATTTGGCTTCGGGTATAACCATGGTGGTAAAATACCGGTCTTCTTTTAGGACGCTCTTGGCCCATCTGACACGGAACATCGGGACCTTCTCTCCAGCGTAGCTCAGCTCCCAGATCTCCTCGATCCTTTCGTAGTATCTGTCCTTGTCGTTACCGGTGTAGGATTCCATCATTACCCCGGAGTTCTGATAACCATCGCTCTTCATGTCCTTGTCCTCGGTGTAGAATGTGTAGCTGTTGATATCATACGCCTCATAGGTCATCAGGTTGTGCTCGGCGCCCTGTGACTAGGCGAATATGAGTTGTTCTTCTGCGGAAGAATCCTCATGTAAAGGGTACGACAGAAGCTTCTGCTTGAACCAACGCGTGAAACATGAGTTGTGCTCTTTGATTATATCTCCATCCGTCCTCTATTGGCCTCGGTCATAGTACGTCTTCTCAATAAAGGTTTTGTGCTCTACCACCCAAGGATCGGCCATGTCTATGTGTTGTAGCGTGACTAGGTTTGCTCTTTCAAAGTCGGCAAGTCGACCCTCGAAGTCGACATGCATTTCGCGGCGACCCTCACGGTGACCCCATCTAGCTAGCCTGCCGAGGTGCCTGTCGACGGGCAGACCAATGGGGTTCTCGATGCCTAGATAATTCGTGCAGTAGGAGATGCACTCTACGGTCAGAAAGGCCCTGGCTATGCTTCCCTCTGGACGTGACATGTTGCGAATGTATCCTTTGATGACACCATTCATCCTTTCAAATGACATCATGCTGTGCAGGAACGTCCGCCCGAGTTGGATGATATCCTCCACGATATGGACCACCAGATGCACCATAACGTCGAAGAATACGGGCGGGAAGTACATCTAAAGCTCGCATAGTATCACCACGATCTCTTCCTGTAGCCTTCTGAGTTGGCTAACGCCAACCGACTTCCGAGAGATGACGTCGAAAAAGTTGCGTAGGCCAAATAGCGTTTCACGGACATGCGTGTCCATGATCCCACGGATTGCAACTGGAAGTATCTGCGTTATCAGCACGTGACAGTCGTGAGACTTCATCCCGCTGAACTTCTGCTTCGCTGGGTCTAGGTATCTGCTTATCTTCCCCGCGTAACTGTAAGGAAGTTTTACTCCTATGAGGCAGGTGAAAAACTGATCGATCTCCTCCTAACTTAGAGTGAAGCACACAGGAGGGTAGTCATTTCCGATCTTCTTGGCCTTTTTGCCTTTGCGACGACTTTCCGTGTCCTGCTTTGCCTCATCATCATAATCATCATCATCATCATCATCATCATCATCATCATTAGCATGAAGCTCCTCCCTGATGCTCATTGATTTCAAGTCTGCCCTTGCTTTCGGCCCATCTTTGGTCCTCTCTGGCATGTTGAGCAGGGTACCTAGCAGACTCTCGCACACGTTCTTCGTGATATGCATGACATCAAGGCTGTGAGGCACACGGTGGATCTTCCAGTACGGCAAGTCCCAGAAAACAGACCTCGTTTTCCATACCTTCAGCAGCGGCTCTGGCGCCTTTCGCTTCTTTCCCGGCTCTGGCGCCTTTTTCTTCTTTACCGACAGTGGGCAATCTTTCAAATTTTTGAACAGCTCGTCTATTTCCTCGCCGCTCCTCGTACGCAGGCGTCTTCGAGGTTCGGTTTCACCATCGAACAGATCCTTGCGTTTCCTCCACGGGTCATCGTCGCGAAGCCACCTTTGATGTCCCATGAACACGGTTTTCGAAGACCCGGGATCTCTATCTAGCTGGCGATACGTTGTGTCATCCATGCACCTAACGCATCTAGAAAATCCGTGGACCACCTGCCCCGCGAGATATCCATAACCGAGATAGTCGTGCACCGTCGTGAGCAGTGCGGCTCTCATAGGGAAATATTCTTTCTCTGCGGCGTCACTATGCCACGGTGCGCCATTAGTGGTTTTGCAAAAAAAGAATAAAAAAATACAGTAGTGGCGCACTATGTGGCTGGTGGGCCATTACTAGTTAGAACTAGTAATGGCGCACTATGCCTGGATGCGCCATTAGTATGTTTGGAAAAATGAAAAAAAATGTTACTAGTGGCGCACCATGTGTCTGGTGCACCATTAGTGTCTTCCACACTAATGGCGCATCCGCACATGGTGCGCCACTGCTATATAGTAGTGGCGCACCACATGTCAGGTGCGCCATTAGTATCCATTTCATCTATAGCCCTTTTCCTAGTAGTGACAGGGGGGAGGCCAGTGGGCTGGGCCGCACAGTGCTGGACCAGAACAGGAGCTCAGCCAGTTGGTGGGCGCCAGGTTAGTCCTTCTCTCTCTCTCTTTTATTTAGTTTCTGTTTTCTATTTTTTTGCTATTTGTTTTAATTTGGTAATAATACTAAACCATTTCATAAAATCCTGGAAACAATTATGGGTGCTTTTTGAATTATTCCAGTGACCCTTAACAATTTCCAACATTTTTGGAGCATCTAAAATATATATAGCATTTAAATAGCTCCAATTCAAATATGTTTGAATTAGTTGAGAATCCAAATATGTCCTCCAAAAATGTGAACCATTTTTGGTAGATGCTTCCACCTTGATCCAGAAATTATGAACATTTTTAAAGGGCATTTTGAAATCGTTGAAAAATATTTTGGTTGAACCTATTTGAATTCCTTTTGATGCTAGGGTTTGAACATCCCCATTTCAAATTTCCATGAAAGTTAAACATGATGCAAACAAGATGCAAACACTAGGCAGCACCATAAGCTAGGGATGTGACAACTCGCCCCCACTAAACAAGAATCTCGTCCCGAGATTCAAGCGTGGGTAAAAAGAAGAGGGACTCGAACTATCACAATCTTCATGATCCAACTACTCTTCTCGAGGATGTTGATTCATTGCTTCAAATTTGACCTTGACGTCTTTTCTTTTGAAATCTTCATTCAACTCGATGACGACAAAAAGAGATTCTACAGGAAACGATCTTCTCGAAGATCGAGCAATTCACGATCAACTCACGGGATGAGACACAGTAACTCTCTCGAGTTGAGACACAAACATACATCAAGAGGGATGGAAGAAACAAATGGCGAAGGTTCGATTTGGTAGGCAACAATTCCATGCTTAAATAGATGGTGAGGGGGTTTCAAGGTAGCGAGGAGTTAAGTTACCCATGATACCATAACAAGACATCATAGGGGAGATGACTCATAGAGTTATTCCCTTAAGTGGCAAAAAGAATTACTTTTGATACGGAGATCATTGAAACTCTCTATACCAGCCTAAGGCAATTCACCAACAATCGTTTGTTGGAGTTCAGAGGAATGGCATACCCGGACTAGAATGGATGATGTGGACTACCTTGTTGAAGACAACGCAATGGATGATTTTGCATGCGCGTGCTCTCAAGAGCTTGAGCATTTCCATATTCATCAAGGTTCTACCAACATCAGTGTCAAGGATCCTGGCAACACAACATACTACCAAGATGAATAGTGATGGACGATGCAGATGCAAATGAAGATAACACCATCTCAGATTTCACCTTAGCGAGGCCAAGGAAACAAAATCTGGGTGATCGACCGAGAGACATTTAGCACTCCGCTTCTAATGTTCTCCTTGATGTACTAGGTACCACGGTCAATGCTTAAAAGCATCAACATGGCCATCAAGTAAAGGTCAGACTTTGGGAGCACAAAAATCCATAAGGAACAACTTGTGGAATAAGTCATATGGAATCCTCGTAGGGAAGCGGCCAACTTTTCAATTCAAGATATTACATTAATAGGTCTTCCGCCTAGGTGTATTGCCCACAACTCCCACTTAACCGGGTTATAGAGAGACCAACATTACAATTCTTGGAAAACGTTCCAACCATCATATCTGCCTAAGATTCAGATCTGGTTAGTAACATGATACTTCAGACTCAACATGTCTACAAAAGAAAGTTTGCAACAAAATTCGACGAGATGGCGTTGCGAGATTCTCGGGGAGTGAACTACGATAGCAAGCTCCAAAACATGAGCTGGTTCTGCTACATACATGTGAACACGTTGTCCAAGACAGGCATGACCACATAGTAGTCTTACAACGAAACACTACCGAGTTCTGATTGGAAACCATCATTGCGGAGAGAGAAGTCCTGCGCATGTACCTTTGGGTCCTTAAGGATTAGCACTTAAGAACTTCTTTTACTTGAACAAATCAATCAGTGGCTTGGTCTGCTAGGGATTCATATAGAATGAAGGTTACAAGTCTCCAAACCATAGAATACTTCGCACGTATGCATGAATGACTTGGGATGATTCCAGAGGAAGCGAAACAAACTTTCTCAAATTCACGGCGGCAACTTGCATCATATGCATGCGAATTAGAGGAATTCACTTCTTCCATCAAAACATAAACTTCAGGAGCTAGCACGAAGAAAATGCTTTCAAAAGTTTCCAACGCTAACTTAGATGTTCAATATGAATCATGGATAGGATGAAAATATTGTCAATGGGCTCAACAACAATCCATCCAGGCTTCCATATAGATGGAATTCCACAATTAAGTGAACAAGATGATAGCATTGGTCAGACCCAAAGGATATAATGGTGTTTGCTCGAGGAAACAACCATGAGTAAGACAACATTATGAACATCGTTGGTTCTGATTTGACTTGAGGATAGCCAGTACTCAAGTCAAAGTTTAGACAAGGCAATAGATCCAACAACTGATCACGAGGACCAATCGATGGAGATATCATCTTTCTTCAACACACACACCCCCACAAAGATATCCCTTAACATGAACTAAGTCAGACAAGCTTTTATCTTCCAACTCTCCAAGTTGTTGTTTGACTTAACCAACTAGCTCAGGTGTATCCAACACAGATTCTTGGAGAATGGGTGGTTTGGAGGAAAACCAACATGATCACAAACTCAACATAGCGGTCAGGTGACAACCTGGTAATACTTCCGAGAGGATATTCGAAACATCACGAACCACCGATATGTTACTAAGCTCGAGAACAATATTGCTTTTCAGAGCAAGAGATATGATCAGATAAGCAAGGGATTGAATAATCGTAACTCATTTATCGAAGAGTGCACTAGAAATAAGGACTAGGTAACACGATCAACCTTAGGGTGATGATTCAGTAATCAACACGCTAAGAATGAGGTTATTATCCATTTAACTACCAAGCAACGGAGTTGCTAGGAGTATAGATTTCACACATCACGATTCACTTGTCGGCATTCCAGTTACAATAACACGGGAACCGAAGAATGAACAATGATGGCAAGAAGTATCACTGCGTCAAGAATTCCTTGAGGGTGTGTGCAATTCTCACAATACTCTTGTTATGAAAGAGGGTGATACTCCAAGGTAGAACAGAACAAAAGCTAGATTGGCATTTTGATCTGCGGGATACAACTACTTTGACCCAATCCTCAAAGTGGACAAGGTACTGGAGTTTGTTTCTCCTAGTCATTCCGGAATAGAATGGCTTGACGGACCACAAGAATAATAGGCATCGATGAACACGAATGCACAACTATTCCTCACTATCAATTGATAGATTAGGGTTAGAATACAGCTGAGGAGGGGACAACTCAAAGGAACATATTACTTTCTGAGTTGTGGATGCATAGATTTAGTATGTCAAACAAGTTCAACATATTTCTTCCGGATAACCCATGCGGAGAGATAGAATTGGCAGAGTCACAATATAGAATGAAGAACTCATTGAGAGCACTCTGGTTGTGATCTTTTGGTTCAGAGAACTTCTGCCATAAGCAGTTCATGATATTTGGAAGAAGGAAATACCACGGACCTCGAGGACTGTCGCAAAGGTTACTAATATCCTAAAGGTACGAGCAACACCATCAACACGAGGTAAGTAGAGTAAATCTTGGGTCAGGAACCCAGGAGTAGAATACCTACTAGTAAATGGCATCACGGGATGCTTTCTAGAATAATGGCCAGAATCATCACACCGGGAACACAAAACATGGCTAGATTACTAGGTGATACTCTAGACACCTAGGGTCATAATAATAGCTCCAACACAAATGGCGAGGCAATGGAGTACCTCAACACACTAGTTAGTGTGGTTGATCTGGCACAACGGAACTTCAGAATGGTAAGAAGGAATTTGCAAATGCATCAGACTGTTTAGAAACCTGGGATGACTCGGACAACATAACGGCTGTAAATGCTCAAAAAGATTTGAGACATCCTGCAAAATGGTGGCATAACCACTCAACATCACAATATCAAGGTTCCAAGACCAACTATGAACATACGGAGGTAGTAAAAACTGGACTGGGGATGGAAACTATCAATCCTATAAGTCTATGGATTAGTAACACGTCATCCTGATAGATAGATGAGAAGGCCTAGTTCTTAATCCCCGTAGAAAGAAGAGGTTGACTCAGATCAGAAGGGCATAAGGTAAAGGAGTAAAAAGAGCCTTACGTTCCCTTCCACAATCAATTCCCTTACATAACTAAAGCATTTCTAGACACAACTTCGACCGGTTTGGCTTGGTAATCCTACAGGCAGTCAGGCTCTGATACCAAAGCTGTCAGGACCCCGATTCTAAGTCGCACCGATCTATCCTGTAACACCTCATATCACTTTGCGGCCTCACGCATGGTATCCCCACGGGTGTCGCCTTACCATGGCCTAGGACCGTTTGCGCCTTTTGGCTCACGTATATGATAGTGTCGCTAGCATCCATATGACAGAGAACCCGGGCCGACGTGACGAGTCGTGAAGCCAAAGTGGCACTAACTTACAGGGACAGGCATACATGACCCAGCAATGAACGTGTCGGTCATTAGCGAGTGAATTCGGGCTGTAGCAACTGGGCTAACAGGACTCCGAGAACCCGGGCTGTAGCAGGCTAGCAGGACTCCGGATGTCACCGCGTGACATTTCCCCAAAGGAATAGACACCGGAATGAAGTGAATCACATGTCAGCCAGTCTAAGTGTTCCGGAGCAGTAGTGCTGGGCTAGCAGGACTTCGGTGAACCGGGCTATAGCGGACTACTATGGCTCATGGAAGCACAAGACTACATTTCCCCATAAGAGAGGCTACCAAGGATGAACAACTAGGTTGTCGGATCACACACATACCAAGCATTTCAATCATACACACAATATGCTCGATATGTGTAAATACAACATGGCATCACAACATAACTCTACAACTCAAGTATTTATTCATTAGGCTCCGAGGAGACAGGTAATACAAACATGGGTCTCATGACCCAATATTCAGAGTATACAAGTCAAAGCACATGCGGAAGCTTAACATGTCTGAGTACAGACTTCTACAAATGAAAAAGGCTGAGAAGCCTGACTATCTACTAGATCCTGCCGAGGGCACAAGATCGTAGCTGAGCTATCAAGCTAAACGTCGAAGTCCACGTGGAACTACTAGCGAGATCGAAGTCTCTCTGCAAAACATAAATTAAGCAAACGTGAGTACAAATGTACCCAGCAAGACTTACATCAGAACTATCTACATATGCATCGGTATCAACAAAGGGGTGGTGGAGTTTAACTGCAGCAAGCCAGCTTTGACTCGGTGGCTATCCTAAACTACGACTGAAAGTAACTCTTTTGAGGTGGCGCACACGAGTCCACATATTCACCATACCGATACACCACTATGGATCTCCTCCCGTCTCCCTACGAGAACGCCATCCATAGCACTCACGCTTATCTTGCGCATTTTAGAGTATCCACTTTCACTTGTCTATGAACCAATGTTGCGGATATCACTTATCGGGAACTTATCGGTCGACCCATGATAAGGGGTAAATCGGCTAGTTTATCGGCATATCGACCGATTTATCGCCATATTGGCTGATTTATCGGCCGATCTATCTTATCGGTCTAACAGTGGTAAGCGATAAATCAGCAGATTTATCGGCATATTGGAAGATATCTTGAACAGTGCTATGAACTATGCCAGGAGTCAAAGTTTCCATATCTGAGGAATCTGGCTATTCGAATAGATAATGATAACCCTGCAGGGGTGTACTTCTTCACACATGCTCTCGCCACTTACCACCATGTACACATCGTGTATCTCGACAACCTTCAAGCGGAAGCCTTGTGAGAGAGTCGGCCACGACCTGACTAACCAACAAGTCTCTAGTCCAGGTTTATCGCCTATTCGGGTTCCATCCGCAAGGAGATCCGGCCGGGGTGTCGCTCACGGCCCCAAACAATGTGAGCAGGGTTCCCAAGCCCACTCTCGGTGTCAAAACCGGCGGATCTCGGGTAGGGGGTCCCGAACTGTGCGTCTAGGATAGATGGTAACAGGAGGCAAGGGACACGATGTTTTACCCATGTTCGGGCCCTCTTGATGGAGGTAAAACCCTATGTCTTGCTTGATTAATATTGATGATATGGGTGTTACAAGAGTAGATCTACCACGAGATCAGAGAGGCTAAACCCTTGTATGTTATGGTTGTTCTACGGACTAAAACCCTTTGGTTTATATAGACACCGGGGAGGGTTAGGGTTACACAAGGTCGGTTACAAAGGAGGAGATATCCATATACGTATTGCCTAGCTTGCCTTCCACGCCAAGTAGATTCCCGTCCGGACATGAGACGAAGTCTTCAATCTTGTATCTTCATAGTCTAACAGTCCAGCCAATGGAGATAGTCCGGCTGTCCGGAGACCCCCTAATCCAGGACTCCCTCAGTAGCCCCTGAACCAGGCTTCAATGACGACGAGTCCGGCGCGCAGTATTGTCTTCGGCATTGCAAGGCAGGTTCCTCTACAAATTCTGTGTACCTGTCGAAATAATGTCCGGTTTCTTGTGAATGTTTGTACTCCTCGGCTTCCATGCCCGGGTGTTTTCATATTTACCCCCCTAGCTGTGTGAATGAGCCGCCTATTTAAAAAGAGGAGGATTCAGATCCAAATCACACCATCCCCCCTTGGCGAGCCTTCATCGGAGCGCACCCGACAGAGATCCATTCCATCATGGCCGGTCAACACAGCTCCTCCTCTCGCACCCCTAGCTCCAAACCGGGAGATTGGGAGAGATGTTCCATCCGGCACAGCAAATTGGTGATGCTTCAGTCCAACGGATTTCTTCCCCCAGCGTACCTGGTCCCGGTTCGAGCCGGGCTTGCCACCTACAATGGCGGAGAGCAAGCTTAGAGCCGTCTCAATCCCTCCAAGGGAGAGCGGGTATGCCTTGTCCCTTATTTGGTAAGACGGCTCGGATTCCCAATTCATCCGTTTCTCCGGGGGCTTCTGGAGTTCTACGGCCTCCAGTTGCACAACCTTACGCCTGCCTCCCTGCTGCATATCGCGGGATTCATAGCCCTTTGCGAGTTATTTTTGGGCTGTGAGGCTCATTTCGCTATGTGGAAGAAGCTGTCATGACCGGTTTTCCGGGTTTTAAATTCCAGAAAAAGACCGTCGTGCTCATCAGCCCCAGGATTACTGTTAGCTGATGAGGCTCCAACTTGATACAGAAATTCCAAGCAAAATACAAAATATGTGGTACAAGACCATTCCGGCCTGTGAGTACAACAATTGGGTTTCCAGTGGTCGATGGCGGAAGCGGTTTGTGAGACATCAGTGTCTATGGGACTCCATTTCCCACAAGAATAGCTGACCAGGTTAACTCCTATCTTCGCGAGGCTGCTATCACCGTTGCTTAGGTCCCGAGGTTGTCATCGCCACGCTCCTCTCCAAGCAAGCAATCTGGCCAAGACAATAGCCAGGGACAAGCCAGTGAGTACTTTGAATGTACTCGCAAACATTAAGAACACAAGTATAATATAATTGATAATCATGCACTGAAAAATTCCATTATCACATCGTCAGTCATAAATAAAACATCTTTTATGCATGCAAGCAGGTTATTTTCATGCAACATGAGTAAGCAGTAATAGAGTGGGAATAAAATGCCGCAATCGGGCGTCTGAGCGACACCACATAAAGGGCTTTAAAAGAAATGCCACAGTCGGGCGTCTGAGCGACACCACATAAAGGGCTTTAAAAGAAATGCCACAGTCGGGCGTCTGAGCGACACCACATAAAGGGCTTTAACAGAAATGCCACAGTCGGGCGTCTGAGCGACACCACATACAGGGCTTTAAAAGAAATGCCACAGTCGGGCGTCTGAGCGACACCACATAAAGGGCTTATAAGAGAAATGCCATAGTCGGGCGTCTGAGCAACACCACATAAAGGGCTTTAAAAGAAATGCCACAGTCGGGCGTCTGAGCGACACCACATAAGGGCTTATAAGAGAAATTCCACAGTCGGGCGTCTGAGCGACACCACATAAAGGGCTTTAAAAGAAATGCCACAGTCGGGCGTGTGAGCGACACCACATAAAGGGCTTTAAAAGATAAATAATCACAATGAATATCCAGGAGGTAGAACCGTCCCAGGGATACTCGATAATACAGATAATGCAACGGGTTAGTCCATCACAAAATAATAATCATGGTCCTCACAAGTAACTAGTCGGTATCCAAGTTTGGTTTAACAATATCTCCTCCGAAGACCGACACTAAGACCAACACTTGACCCATCCCAGACTGTGATCCTTAACCATGGACACGGCTATTCGAATAGGTTTAATCTCTGCAGAGGGTGTACTCTTTACCCACGAGTAACGGATTCCTTTAGTCCATCGGGACTGATTCCGTCTACGGCCTTTTAGTTGAAAACACGCCTAACTTGCACACACCAGCTTAACTCATCGGTGTCTGGAATCACCCGGACACTTGTTAAGCAAAACTCTAAGTGGGGAGGCTACAACCTCGCGTAGCATGGGATCAAATTTATATCGCGCGCTCTAAGGGGTGGCCTCCCCTCTCGGTCCCAACCGGAAACACCCATGCCCCCGGACCAGGTGGCCTGCCTACCGGCTACAACCGGTATCTTCCACCATGGCCTCTCTGTACGGTGTGTGCTGGAAAGAGGTTGACGACTTACTGAACCGTACCCTACCTGCGGCAGGGACAAGTGGTAGTACGAGGCAAGTATGGGGGTTACTGGGACAAGACTCGATCTACGGTCAACTCAGGAGGTTTATAAATTCCCTGCATGACATTTATAACAAATATATTTCAACCAACAAAATCATGACTCAATATACCTTACCATACCATACCGGACATAACCGTCCCGACGGAGACCGGCGATAAGCTCACGCCTACCCAAGGCAGAGGCTTTCCCGGATTTCTTTCCGGCATGCATGCAAGGCACATGAGGATGATTACCATCACAAGTATATTCATTTCCAACATCAAGGAAATCACTAATATGCATTCATGCAAATGATCATATCACATGAAATAACAAGTTCTCCGATATAAGGTTGTGTTATAAACGTGTCAACTACCACACTAAAAATATTATTCCGGGGTTCAGAATGCTTGCCTTCATGGTGTGGAGAGGTGGGGTGTTCTCCAAACCTTTTGAAAGTTTTCTTCCTTTCTCCAAAAATCCTATTTTCAAAAATATGCAAATAACACATATTTCAAAAACAGTACAAAAAAGTTTTTTGGAAAATTTTCAAATAAATCTTAAAATAAACTAGACAGAATTTGAGAGATGTGGGAAAAAGAATCAATTCATTTGGAGTTATATTTAAAAAGTTATAGCCAGTCAAAGATTTGGTCAAAATCTGTTTTGAATAAAAATCAGAAAAAGAAAACGGTTCAACGAGATTACGCTTTCGGACAGAGAAGACGTATTTGAGCTTTTACGCCTCCACTTATCCAGCGTGGCTGGCGCGTGAGTCACCGACAGTGGGCCCGCCTGGCCCACTGGTCAGGTTTGACTGGTCCACGCGCGCGTCGTCTCCCCCTGACCGAACAGAGGCGGAGCTCCGGCGAGGCTCGCCGGCGAATGGCGGCGTCCCTCGGTGATCTGAGTGCATGGGCGTGCTCGGGAGGTCGAGACGAACTCGGGGGTACCCGCCATGGTCGCCGACGTGGACGGAGTTGCCGGCGACGAGCTTCGCGGCGGAGATGGCTTCGGGGGCGAAGTGAGTTTGGGGCTGCGGTGGTTCCCGATCAAAATCGAGCAGGGGAACGAGTTCACGGGAGGATGAGAAGGTTCCTGGTGAAGAGAACGGAGAGGGGGAGGCCCTGGTGGCGTTGGAAGGGCTGGGGCAATGGCGGCGGCTGCGGTTGCCGGAGATGAGGAAGGAGGCCTCCCCGGGTCGAATGCGAGCTAGTGGAGTGCCATTGGGGTGCCCTGAGGTTGTCTGCGTGCTTGAATGAGTTCGGGGGCCTCCTTATATAGCGCGACGAGGTCGGTTTGCGGCGGCCGGATAAGAACGACGGCGGACCGCCTTCCTGTAGTGGCAGGGCGTCGTGGCGGCGACGAGCGCTAGGGGACACGCTTGCGGATGAGCACGCACTGCTCCAGGAGGCAGGTGGCGAGCCGGGGTGGCTTGGGCGGCGCTGCCCATGGCGGTGGCGGATGCGGCCGCGGGCATGCCGCCAAGCGGCTCTGACGGCGGTGCTGCAGGGCACCAGGGCCTGCTTGGCGTGTTGCGATGAGAGGGGGAGCGAGTGGCGTGGCTCTGCAGTGGTGGCAAGGCCAGGGGCGCGACGCGTCGGCTCGGGTGCGGCACATGCAAAATGCGTGCTCTGCTCGCGCCCAGAGCACGCACAGAACGTGCTCGACGGAATGCCATTGCATGGTCGAGGTCTCCAAACTATAAGAGGGTTAGCAGGGTGTGGTTAAAGGCTAGGGCAAAACCATTGGACAAGCTGGTTTGGTCAGGGGATCAGGTTCACAGTGCAAACCAAAAACTCATGCCAAAATAGATCATGCACATAAGGTGTTTGACAAAATGCCAAGGGCACTTAGGCAAGTCTTGGAGTGGTCAAAAACTCCAGATGGTGGTCTCTTTAGATGAATAAGAGGGTGGTAAGGTTGGTTTGTGAAAAGCACAAACTTGTTAGTGCAAGTTTTGCAAAACTACAATTCTGGACAGGAGATAAATGGCATTATTTCATGAACCAAAAATATGCCAATGGGTGCATGCTCCTGGACTTAGGGGTTTGGTAGGGAGGACTATAAGCAGGAGAAAGCACAAGGTCATTGGAGCAAAAATATATAGGGTTGCAGTAGAAATCACAAGGCTGGACCAGAATGGAAAAGAGGTTGATTCACTCAAATTTTTCAAATAACATCACAGGGTTTTTGCATAATGTTGAATCATATGCTACTACCAACATCCCATAATTTTGGTGGAGGCCAGAAAGAAATATTTAAATGGGTTGTAGTGCAAAATTGCACTCTGGACCAGAGAAGAAAAATTGAGTGTAGAGCTCAAAATATTTCAAGAATAAAAGATATTCTTGTATAAAAGTGATTTAAAAACATCACATGACATCTCCAAATTTTGGTTGGAATTTTAGGTGAATTTATCAAATGGTTGTAGTTCAAATATGGCCATATAACCTTGAAAAACCATTTTTCAAGAAAATAAAGATCAAGCAAATTAATTATGTAATTAGTTATACTGATAAAAGAAAAGTTTTTCTTGAGAGGTTAAACAAGTCCAATAACATATTTGAAAGGTTTTCCCTTTAGGGAACAACTCAATGATAATAAGAAAGGAAATGTTTCAAAAAAATCAAAAGGGAGTCCAAAAAAATCAAAGTTTTAATTCCTGGCAAAAAATTTAATTAACAAACATAGTTAAAATTTTGGGGTGTCACAGAAGCTGTTCTGCCTTGTGCCCCGTTCTAAGAAGGGATCAATATATCAAGTGGGCGGAGCCGAAGTGTGGCGTATTGCCGGGACCGGATACCTGTCCGGGACCCCGAACAAGACGTCCAAAGACTGGCCTTCAGAATGGTTTTATATAGAAGATGTCCCCCTCGCGGACCCTATTCGGATCGGCCTTCCGGAGTTCGACAATGCCCCTTTGAAGAAGCGTCGGAGCTGGCGTCCACGGAGCTCCCTGGAGGAAGATGACAGGGACATTCTTTACCTGATGAGCCGGATAAGTTTTTAGCTCGATCTGAATTGACCATGATCGAGGTCATGGCCACATGCATCATGCGGGGGGTGCAGCCGCTTCAGTATAGAGGCCACCCCATGTGGGATTTTGACGGGGAGGATGACGCCACCCGCCACGGCCGCAAAGGGTCGGGATCAGCCACCGATCTAATAAAGATCTTATCCACTTTGTACAACGGAGAAGAGGAGGAATTCCTTCGTGTCAACCCGCAGGGCGGATTTTCTATGTACAATCCTCTGGGCTGGGTAAGCGTAGACTTTTTATTGACCATCCATTTCATATTCCCGTAGTTAAGTATTTATTCTAGCGATTTTATCGCAGGAGCTGCACCAGGCAGTAAAGGAGATAAACAGCCCTCCTCCGCAACCCGAGGACCCCGGACGGTCCCTTGACCCGGCATCCCAGGAGGATCCGGACATATCTGTGGAGCTGATCGACGGGGTATTTTACCAATGGAGTAATGACAACGCCTTGGTGGCCATTACGACCGATTACCCTGGGCTAGTTCCAGCCTCACAGGTGACTAAGACTGAAGTCCCAGCACGTAAAAAGGGATCCGTCCTTGCGCTTTTTGATTGCCATATAACAGCCGTGTTTTGCAGGGGAGGTTCTCGGGGCAGAAGGTCGAGCCTGTGGCAACTAGCCAACAAGGGGCCGCAAGGCCAGGCAGGCTAAAAAGATCTGCAGTCCAGATTGAGGCACCGGCGTAGCGGTACGACGTGCCATCTTTATTGCAAGACATTATTTGCGGAGGCATATTAACGCCCATGCCTTCTTTTCAGGAAAAAGAGAGCTCGCCGGACTATACCGGGAGAGGCTACCAATCGCACCTCCACAAGCCAGGCTCCAAGGCCGGATTCAGAGGTGGGAATGAATACAACGCGTGCGCCGGGTGCTCCTCCGACAGAGGATGCGGATAAACTGTCCGCCACCCATTCCGAATTGGAAAGTGCCATGAACCACAGGCGTCGCCGGACTGTTCTTCGTGACACTTGTTTCTCCCAAGAGGCATTGGATGCCTTCAACTCGGGAGACGCGCACCTCCGTGCCGCTCAAAATGGTCTAGACAGAGCCACAGAGCTGTATGTAAAAGACATACGGGTGAGAAAATTTGATGATTATATATATCAGTAGCCCCTGAGACTTGAAAAAGTTAGGATAACTGATTTAAGGATCATTTGTTATGCAGGTTCTTACAGAAAAGAATACTCAACTGTCCCAGGAGCTGGAAGAGTGCAAAGCCCAACTGCAGGCCGCACTAGCGACAGCGGGGGAGCCCAAAACGACCCCCTCTGGTAACATATCCTTCGAATGATAAGTATCGTATTAGAGTGCCGCGTATATGCAGATCTGACGATAAAATTGCAAATGATGCTGGAGTAAATCCGGATAAGCACCAGCTCATACGCCAGCTGAAGGCCTGTGAGAGCGTGCTGACGAGGGTGAGGCAGGAGAAGAATGATCTCCAAGATGCCAACACCAAGGTGGGCATGGAACTAAAAGATGTTCGTGCCCAACTGTCAGACTCTGTTAAGGAGAATCGGTGGCTTCGATGTGGCATATTTAGTAAGTGCTTGAACGAACTTTGAAAAAAGAGTTCCACGAGGAAGCTGGCTGACAGAGTTATATTTATAGGTATGCTAACAGGTCGTCCTGCCGAAGAGATGCCTGGTTCGACGGGTGATCTTCTTCCCAAGCTCTCACAGTTGCACGAACGAGTTCGGCAGGTGATGCAAGGCGTCGCCTAGGCCTTGTGGCCGTCCGTCTCCATACCCGAAGGCCTTGGAGAGCTTGCAGAAAGGCTGAAGGGAGCACCGCGGCGCTTCCGATTATGGAAGATATCGGCCTGCCGTCAGGGTGCCAAGGAAGCCTGGGCAATGGTGAAGACATGGTACACGAAGGCTGACCCGAACCACATGGCCGAAGTCGCACCTGTGGGGCCTGATGGCAAGGAGATCCCTGTCAGTTTAGTGTACGGCCAAGTAGAATTGGCCGCAAAGTATTCCCAACAGGACTGTAGACTAGACAACCTAATGGATGGCATTGAAGACGAATTCAACCAGTCAAATTGACTATGTAATTTTAAAGTGACATGTATGATGCCTTCTAGCCGGATTGTAGATCGTTTGTCGTGGCAGACCTTTTCGCTTCAACCTCGGGACCCGACAGTCCGGAGTGTATCTGAATACCCTTTCGGTTATGTAAGAACCGGGGCATGCGTGGAGACGAGGCATAGGGGTCATTAGTGCTTTATCAGACAAGTGCCCAACTAGTTATGTTATATTACATGGGTAGTAAGAAACATCTTCCAGAGATAATAGTTCCGTTAAGGGTTCCTTTCCCTGGGTAGGCATGCCCTAAATTGCATGTCCGGACTGCGACAAGAAGCGCAGAAAAAACATCTGGGGGCAGATATGGATAATAAATAAAAGTCATCTTTTGTTCACCGACCGAATATTCTCTTAAGAACGCTAGCTTTCGGCTTCACCCAGTCTGAGGTACACGTCCGGCTGACCCGGCGGTAACAATCGCAGAGGTGCTCCCCTTATGCCCTAGCCGAATTAACAGGAACGTAGGGCATAAATACAAGAGACAGGCAACCCAGCTTGGCCAAAACTTAAGTCATATCGATGCATATAATGGTGAAAAAAGGTACATGCGGAAGTATAACGCATGTGTTGGGCGTGATGCCCAGGTGAATAATTTAAGCTTCTGTGAAAGAAGCCCCCAGGTGTATAGAGTGCGGCTAGAACATCTATAATGTACAAGTGAGGCACAAGTTGAGCCCTTGAAGGCCTAGAGAAATAAAAGAAAGAAAGGGAAACAAGACAGATGACGCATATGCAGAAAATGGACAAAGGGAGGGGACTAACATAAAGTCCGGTGCTAGGTGTAGAATCTTCGGAGCATGCTGCATTCCATGGGTTCGGCTCGAGTCGACTAGTCGATGCATCCCGCAGTCGGTACGCTCCGCCGGTCAGAAATTGGTCGATGATGAAGGGACCTTCCCATTTGGGCTCTAGCTTGTTATTTTTCTTATCCGGCAGCCGGAGAACTAGTTCGCCAATGTTATAAGTTTCGGCCCGTCCTTCTCTGCTTTGGTATCTGCGAGCCTATTGCTGGTAAAATGCGGAACAGGCTTTGGCTATGTCGCGCTCTTCCTCCAAGGTGTCCAGACTGTCCTGCTGATCGAGCTCGGCTTCTCTTTCTTCGTACATGCGCACTCGAGGTGAGTCATGAATTATGTCACAGGGCAGGACTGCCTCTACGCCGTACACCATAAAAAACGGTGTGTATACGGTACTACGATTCGGCGTGGTCCGCAGCCCCCAGAGTACGGAGTCGAGCTCCTCCACACAGTGCGTGTCAGACTCCGTTAAGGAGCGCACTAATCTGGGTTTAATGCTGCTCATTATAAGACCATTTGCTCGTTTGACTTGACCGTTGGTTTGTGGGTGATAGACTGAAGCATAATCGATCTTGATGCCCATTTTGCTGCACCAGAGTTTTACCTCGTCGGCCGTCAAGTTCGTGTCGTTATCGGTGATGATGCTGTGGGGGACGCGGTAACGGTGTACAACCCCGGATATAAATCTATCACCGGTCCGGATTCGGCTATTTTAACCGGTTTGGCCTCTATCCATTTGGTGAATTTATCCAGCATGACCAATAAGTATTTTTTCTTGTGGGTTCCCCCTTTAAGGGGTCCAACCATGTCAAGCCCCCAGACCGCGAAGGGCCATGTAATGGGGATTGTTTGGAGGGCGGTGGGTGGCATGTGGCTTTGATTTGCAAAGAGTTGGCAACCGGCGCAACATTGGACCAAATCATGTGTGTCTGCCCGGGCCGTTGGCCAATAGAATCATGTACGGAAGGCCTTGCTTACAAGAGCCCGGGCTGCGGCGTGATGACCGCCGAGTCCGGCATGAATTTCTGCCAAAAGGTTCCGCCCTTCCTCTTCGGAGATACACCGTTGAAGGACTCCGGTAGCGCTTTTTTGTACAATTCTCCCTCATGGACCCTATAGGCCTTGGATCGCCGCACTATGCAGCGTGCCTCATTTTGGTCCTCCGGTAGTTCCTGTCTAGTTAAGTAGGCCAGGAATGGTTCTGTCCACGGGGCAACAATGGCCATTATTTCGTGGGCTGGTTGTGTTATTTCGGTGGCGGAGCCTCCGATTGTGTCAGAGAGTTCAGTTTCAGGTATTTTGGCCGGGTCCGGACTATTGTTACCGGTGTCCCCTTCCCATGCTACAGATGGCTTGAAGAGCCATTCCAGAAATATGTTGGGAGGTACGGCGTCACGTTTTGCGCCGATGAGGGCGAGGATATCCGCCGCCTGATTGTTTTCCCGAGCCACATGGTGAAATTCGAGCCCCTCGAACCGAGCTGACATTTTTAGGACGGCATTGCGATAAGCTGCCATTTTCGGATCCTTGGCGTCGAAGTCTCCATTTATTTGGGATATCGCGAGGTTCGAATCCCCGCGCACCTCCAGGCGTTGAATGCCCATGGATACTGCCATCCGGAGATCATGTAGAAGGGCCTCATATTCAGCTGCGTTGTTGGAGTCCGTATACATTATCTGTAATACCTATTGAACGGTATCTCCTGTTGGGGACGTCAAAACGACGCCAGCCCCTAGACCAGCCAACATTTTGGAGCCGTCGAAGTGCATGATCCAGTTTGAATATGTGCCGTACTCTTTAGGGAGTTCGGCTTCCGTCCATTCAGCGATGAAGTCAGCCAAAACTTGCGACTCAATAGCTCGCCGTGGCTTCTAAGTTATGTCGAACGGGAGGAGCTCAATGGCCCATTTGGCAATCCGGCCCGTCGCATCGCGGTTGTTTATAATATCATTAAGTGGTACTTCCGAGGCTACCTTTATCGAACACTCTTAAAAGTAGTGTCGCAGCTTCCGAGATGCCATAAATACTGCGTACGCTATCTTTTGATAATGCGGGTACCGTGATTTGCATGGAGTAAGGACAGTGAACACATAGTAAACCGGCTTTTGAAGGGGGAATTTGTGTCCGTCCACTTCTCGCTCGACGACGAGCACTGCGCTTACTACTTAATGAGTTGCCACAATGTATAATAGCATTGGTTCGCCAATGTTTGGCACGGCCAGGACTGGGTTTGTTGCCAATATGGCTTTTATTTCGTTGAGTCCGGCCGTGGCGGCGTCTGTCCACTCGAAGTGTTCGGCGCGCCGGAGGAGGCGATAAAGGGGTAATGCCTTTTCTCCCAAGCGGGAGATAAAGCGGCTTAGAGCCGCCACGCATCCAGTCAATTTTTGTATTTGTTTGAGGTCTGTTGGGGTAGCCAACTGTGACAACTCTCGGATTTTGGCCGGATTAGCTTCGATGCCTCTACTGGAGACGATGAATCCCAGGAGCTTTCCGGCTGGTATGCCAAAAACGCATTTTTCCAGATTGAGCTTGATGTCATATGTTCGGAGGTTGTCGAATGTGACCCTCAAGTCGTCTAATAGAGTTTCGACATGCTTGGTTTTAACGACCACGTCATCCACGTATGCCTCCACAGTTTTGCCGATCTGGTTTGCCAGACATGTCTAAATCATGTGCTGATATGTTGCGCCGGCGTTTTTTAGCCTGAAGGGCATTGTGTTGAAGTAGAATGGGCCGTATGGTGTGATGAATGCTGTTGTGGCTTGTTCTGGCTCTGCCATTTTGATTTGATGGTAGCCGGAGTATGCGTCAAGGAAACACAGTGAATCGTGTCCTGCGGTAGCATCGATGATTTGATCGATGCAGGGGAGGGGGAAGGGATCCTTTGGGCAGGCCTTGTTAAGGTCCTTAAAATCGACGCACAAGCGCCAGGATTTGTCCTTCTTTGGTACCATCACCAAGTTTGCTAGCCAGTCTGAATGTTTTATGTCTCTGATGAATCCGGCCTCCAATATCTTGGCTAGTTCCTCTCCCATGGCTTGTCTTTTAGGCTCGGAGAAACGTCGAAGAGCCTGCTTGACTGGCTTGAATCCTTTTAGGATATTTAGGCTGTGTTCGGCCAGCCTGCGTGGGATTCCCGGCATGTCTGAAGGGTGCTAGGAAAAAATGTCCCAGTTCTCGCGTAGGAACTCTTGAAGTGCGGCATCGACATCAGGGTTTAATTGTGCCCCGATGGAAGCTGTTTTTGTAGGGTCCGTTGGATGGACTTGGAATTTGACTATTTCGTCTGCCACCTTAAAGAGGTGGACTTGGATCTTTTATCAAGTATCATGTCGTCCCTGTTCACCATGGAGTGCAGCGCAGTTAGTTCTTTGGCCGCTAGGGCCCCGGATAGTGCCTCAAGGGCCAGTGCAGCTGTCTTATTTTCAGCGTGGAGTTCTATGTCCGGATCACTAACAAGAGTGATGATTCCGTTGGGCCCGAGCATTTTGAGCTGCATGTACCCGTAATGGGGTATGGGTTGGAAGATTGTAAACGCCTCCCGCCCTAATAGAGCGTGGTATCCTCTTCTGAACGGGGCCACTTGGAATGTAATTTCTTCGGACCTATAATTATCCGGCGTGCCGAATACCACGTCTAGTGTGATTTTTCCAGCACAGCGTGCTTCCCGACTGGGGATGATTCCTCTAAAGGTTTTGCTGCTTTGCTCAATGCGGCTCCAGTCTATTTCCATCTTTTGAAGAGTTTCCTCATAGATGAGGTTTAATCCACTGTCGTCGTCCATCAGTACCTTGGTGAGTCGAAAGCCGTCCATGATTGGACTAAGGACCAGTGCGGCTGGTGCTCGGGCTGTTTGGAATTTGGGTTCATCACTGGCGGTGAAGGTAATAGCCGTGTCACTCCAAGGATTTATTTCTGCTACATGGCAGATTTCGGCTATGCTACGGAGTGTTCGCTTGCGTCTATTATTTGACGTGAAGGTCTCAAAGACCGTTAACACCGCATTGTTGTCCACGGGACGGTGCTCTGTGGTTTTTGGGAGGAGTAGATCCTCACCACTTTTGGCTACCTGCCAGAGTATCCAACATGCTCTAAGGCTGTGCGTTGGTATTGCATCCACTGTACTATGGATTTTGCAGGATCCGTTGAGCCATCCCTCCAGTACGGTTCCTTGCCCCGTAGAGGGCTTTTGCTTTTTGGTAGTTAACCCAGGTGAATTGTGATAATGCACACTTTTATTTCGGACTGGTTTTGTATTCAGGGCCGGATTATCCCAAAAATTTATTTCGGTTTTCCAGGCGCTTTCCATCGCACAGTACTTTCGTACTATGGACACCAAGTCAGCAAAGCGTGTAATTTTGCGACGACTTATGGCATTGAGGATTCCCTTGTCTGTGCAATTATTGCAGAAGAATGAAATTGCGTCTTCCTCGCGGCAGTCCTTTATCCTGTTCATGATTAGGAGGAATCTGGCCCAGTAATGGTGTACTGTTTCTTTGGGCTCTTGCCTAATTTGGGATAGATCGCGTATGTTTGGGTGTGTGGGTGGAATTGAATCCGAATCCTTACCCAATCTGAGACTCAGGGGCCAAGGAGTTTCTGAACTCAAAGGTTTGGAGTCTTGGATGTTTTCCGATGAATCTAGCCCGCTGCTTGATTCTAGGTTCAGGCCTTGAGTGACGTCCTCCCCTCCGCGGGTATCCGGCTTGGAGGGATCGGGAATCTGGACATAGCTAGTCCTTAAGATAGATGAAGGGTTGCCGCATTGTTCCTCCACCACTGCAACATGATGCGTGACCTAGGGAGAGTCGATCTCTCTTAGATCGGGTTTAAGCCCAATCTGATCATCGTCTGTAGCGACTCCCAGGGCGGCGATGCGATCCAAGAGCTCGTTCAGGGAAGAGAGCTCCATTGGATCTAACTGCTCGGCGAGTTCCAAGTTCACGTGAAGATTGCTTTTGATGACCCGAGAAGTCATCGTCGGTGCAGCGGCCGAATGGGCGGTCATAAGAAAACCACCTAGTCAGAGAGTTTGGCTGATAGCCAAAGCTCCCTCAGCGATAGTGCCGTCTTTGAAGACGGTATGAGACATCCTTCCTGGTGGCGACGGCACAGCGGAACTCCCAATGAAAGCACCAATGTCGGTGTCAAAACCGGAGGATCTCAGGTAGGCGGTCCCGAACTATGCGTCTAGGCCGGATGGTAACAGGAGGCAAGGGACATGATGTTTTACCCAGGTTCGGGCCCTCTTGATGGAGGTAAAACCCTACGTCCTGCTTGATTAATATTGATGATAAGGGTGTTACAAGAGTAGATCTACCACGAGATCAGAGAGGCTAAACCCTAGAAGGTAGCCTATGGTATGATTGTATGTTATGGTTGTTCTACGGACTAAAACCCTTCGGTTCATATAGACACCGGAGAGGGTTCGGGTTACACAAGGTCGGTTACAAAGGAGGAGATATCCATATACGTATTGCCTAGCTTGCCTTCCACGCCAAGTAGAGTCCCATCCGGACATGAGACGAAGTCTTCAATCTTGTATCTTCATAGTCTAATAGTCCGGCCAATGGAGATAGTCCGGCTGTCCGGAGACCCCCTAATCCAGGACTCCCTCACCCACCATCCGGGTGCCACTTGGTACACCGTGCCACTTTGCCTAGTCTGTCCCAAGCCCACCTGTACCGGGTGCCACTTGGTAGACTACTAACACTACCTACAAACACCAGAAACTAGTTGCAACGCCTGGACAGAGATCGAGTTGATTAATAAGTCGAGAGAGCTTGGAGCGCCCGGATCCCAATGTGTGGTAGTAACTGTTCATGGATCACAAACACAGAACTCAGTTCCTGAGGACGGCTGCAATGAGACAACCCACCATGTACTCCTACATGGCCTCTCACCGCTACCTTTACCAAATCGTGTTCACACAATTAGCTCACACACAGTAGGACATGTTCATCACCATTCCAATTCATCCCCGATGAATCAGACCTGACTCAACTCTAAGCAGTAGCAGGCATGACAAACAAGCATGAGGCACATCAGGGCTCAAACAACTCCTACTCATGCTAGTGGGTTTCATCTATTTACTATGGCAATGACAGGTCATGCAGAGGAAAGGGGTTCAGCTACCGCAGCATGTAGCAGCTCAGTCGTTGTTGTCCTAATGCAGTAAAAGAGAGCAGGAGCGAGAGAGTGGGATTGTATCGGAATGAACAAGGGGGTTTTGCTTGCCTGGCACTTCTGAAGATAATATAGCTCTTCATCGGTGTCATCGAACTCATCGTCGGAAGCACGTCTATCGATAGGGGACAAATACCGGCAACAGAGAAGGAAAACACATCAATGCAGTGCACAATATGATGCATGATCATTACATGTCAATATGCTGTGTTTTGGGCTAATGCAACTAGCAACATGTTAAATGAAGTTGGTTTGAACCCAAGATTCAAATTCAAACACCATATGTGGATATTCAAAGGCCAGACATAATTTGCCCTATTCAGCAACTATAAGTTGTTCTAACATGCATGAAAATGATACAGATGGGTAGATTGGATTTTTCTGATCATTTTTCATATATAAATCTTTTCATTTGGAGTTACGGTTGAATTTCTATGAATTTTTGAAGTTTAAAACATTTTCTGGAATTTTCTGAATTACTTTAAATCCAGAAAATGTTTAACTGCGTTAGTGTTGTGCAAGCATGACGTCAGCGAGTCAACTAACGCTGACCAGGTCAAACCTGACGATCGGGTCCCACATGTCATTGGCTCACTGTTAACTGGGAGTTAATCCTGTGTTTACTAGGATTTGACCCGTTGCGGGGCCCGCCTGTCAGTGTCTGTTAGGGAGGGATTAGTGGTGATTAGCGCCTAACTAAGCAACCACGTCAGCTCGCCGGAGATCGGCCGGCGGCGACCTCAACTGCGGTGGAAGCTCGCCAGAAACATGCTAGGGGCTGCGGTTTGTCGCTCGAGAGGCACCGGGCATGAGCTCTTGCTGTCACGCATCTGATGGACCAGACGGGAGGTCATGGGGCAGCCGGAATCTCGCCGGCGACGAGGTTCAACGGCGACAGAGCCATGGCGTTGTGCGGGACGAGTCTACAGTGCACCATGTTCACCACTTGGCAGTGCTACAGACTCCTGCGAGCTCAACTAGCACGGCTGCAAGCTCAAAAGCGGGCGGAGGCGGCTGTGACCAAGACAATGACATGGCAGGGCAGCGGCGAGCTTCGGGCGCGGCGGCGCTAGCGCTAGAGGACGTGCGGGGCGACGGGGATAGGGGCGAAACGAAGAGGGGCTCACCCCGCGTAGTTTGGAGACGTCGGTGAGCTAGGCGGAGGCCGACCGGCGACTAATCAACGTCGGCGATCCAGGGCGGCGGAGGAGGAAGATGGTGATGTTGCCGGCGATGCAGGGCATCCGGTCTCGCGTGGTTCGGTCATGAAGATGAGGGGGATGATGGTGGAGCTCTTGAGCCAGTTAGGGAAGCGAGGGGGAGGTGGTGGCCGCGGTGGTGCACGTCGGCGGCGGCGAGAGCGTTCGGGTGGTGCGAGAGAGAGAGAGAGAGAGAGCCAGAGGAGGGGGAAGGGCCTCGGGGAAGAGTGAGAGGGGTCGGGGGTGCGTGTCGACGTCCAGGGCGTCCAGAGCGTCGAGGGGGAGCGGCAAGCAGGAGGTGGCCGGGGCGCGTGGCCGCGCGCACGGGACACACGCCCGGCGTCCTTCTGTCACGAGGAAGACAACAGGGGTGAGGCCAGTGGGCTGGGCCGCACAGTGCTGGACCAGCACAGGAGCTGGGCCAGTTGGTGGGCACCAGGTTAGTCCTTCTCTCTCTCTCTCTTATTTAGTTTCTGTTTTCTATTTTTGTGCTATTTGTTTTGATTTAGTAATAATACTAAACCATTTCGTAAAATCCTGGAAACAATTATGGGTGCTTTCTGAATTATTCCAGTGACCCTTAACAATTTCCAACATTTTTGGAGCATCTAAAATATATATAGCATTTAAATAGCTCCAATTCAAATATGTTTGAATTAATTGAGAGTCCAAATATGTCCTGCAAAAATGTGAACCATTTTTGGTAGATGCTTCCATCTTGATCCAGAAATGATGAACATTTTTAAAGGGCATTTTGAAATCGTTGAAAAATATTTTGGTTGAACCTATTTGAATTCCTTTTGATTCTAGGGTTTGAACATCCCCATTTCAAATTTCCATGAAAGTTAAACATGATGCAAAAAAAATGCAAACACTAGTCAACACCATAAGCTAGGGATGTGACATTCGCAGAGGGAAGCAGAGGTAGTCATGCGCCTTTATGGTTGGATGCACAAAATCTTAATGCAAAAGAATGTCATTTTATATTGCCACTTATGATATGGACCTTCATTATGTAGTTCGCCGCTTTTATTTCTTCCACATCACAAGATCGTATAAAGCTTATTTTCTCCACATTAATAGATCATACATATTTAGAGGGAAATTTTTTATTGCATGCACCGATGACAACTTACTTGAAGGATCATACTCAATCCATAGGTAGGTATGGTGGACTCTCATGGCAAAACTGGTTAAGGAATGTTTGGAAGCACAAGTAGTATCTCTACTTGGTGCAAAGAATTTGGCCAGCATGAGGGGGAAAAGCAAGCTCAACATGTTGGATGATCCAAGACAATATACTTTATTTCGGATATAAGAAAACATAACCCATTACGTTGTCTTCCTTGTCCGACATCAACCTTTTAGCATGTCATATTTTAATGAGTGCTCACAATTACAAAAGATGTCCAAGATAGTATATTTATATGTGACATATCTCTTCCTTCAATATTCTTTCATGAATTGTTCAAGTGACCAATTCTACGTTTGATAACTTTTAATAGGTTTACTATCTATACTTATTCTATGTGAAGTCATTACTCCCCATGGTATAAGCATATGAATCATATATAAATTCAGATTTATGATATTCAAATATTCAACCATTTACTCATAGGATATACGTGAAGCACGTGAGTAATGAAAAACTACTCCAAAAGATAATAGTGAAGGACACTGAGTAGTCAAATAATTAACTAGCCATGGGAGGGTTATTTTTCATTTAATATTTCAGATCCAATGATTTTATTCAAACAACAAGTAAAAATTGAAAATACGCTCCAAGCAAAACACATATCATGTGACGAATAAAAATATAGCTCCGAGTAAGGTATACCGATAGTTTTGAAGACGAAAGAGGGGATGCCTTCTGGGGCATCCCCAAGCTTAGGCGCTTGAGTCTTCCTTGAATATTACCTTGGGCTGCCTTGGGCATCCACAAGCTTAGGGTCTTTCCACTCCTTACTCTCCTCATATCGATATCTCACCCAAAGCTTGAAAACTTCAATCACGCAAAACTTAACGGAACTTCGTGGGATAGGTTAGTATGACAAAGAGTAAACCATTCACCTTGGTACTGTCAAAGACAAAGATCATAACTGTTCTCACACAATTCCTATTGTACCATATCATTTCTACAATTTATATTGAGGAATATAAGTCATATAAACTAGAAAACAAGCAAACTATGCAATGAAGACAGAATCTGTCAGAAACAGAACAGTCTGTAATGATCTGAACACTAACCATACTTCTTCTACTCAAACAATTATGAAATAAATTAGTGGATGTGAGTAATTTGTCTATTAATCTTCTGTAAAAAGAATCAGCACCAAAGCAATCTTCTATAAAAAAAATGGCAGCTAATCTCGTGAGCGCAAAGTTTCTGTTTTTTACAGCAAGATCACATTAACTTTCACCCAAGTCTTCCCAAAGGTCTTACTTGGCACTTTATTGAAACAAAAGATATAAAACATTATTACTACATTATCTTAATCATGTAAGTGCACAAAAACAATAAGGGTAAATATTGGGTTGTCTCCCAACAAGCGCTTTTCTTTAATGCCTTTTAGCTAGGCATGATGATTTCAATGATGCTCATATAAAAGATAAGAATTGAAACATAAAGAGAGCATCATCAAGAATATGACTAGCACATTTAAACCTATCCCACTTCCTATGCCTAGGGATTTTGTGAGCACACAACTTATGGGAACAAGAATCAACTAGCATAGGAAGTCAAAACAAGTATAACTTCAAAACTTTAAGCACATAGAGAGGAAAACTTGATATTATTGCACTCCTACAAGCATGTATTCCTCCCTCATAATAATTTTTAGTGGCATCATGAATGATTTTAACAATATTATCATCACATAGAGCATTATTTTCATGATCTACAAGCATAGAAATTTTTCTACTCTCCACGTAAGAAAAAAATTTCTCATTCGGAATAGCAGGATCACTAGTTCCTAAAGTTGACACTCTTCAAAACCTGCTTTAGATGATAGTATTATTCATACTCCAAAAGATATAAGTGAAGTTCCTGGAGGATTCTACAATTAATATAAACTAACCAATGTCCAAGCTCAAAATGTATAAGTGAAGCACACGAAGCATTCTATAAAACCATACTCAAAAGATTTAAGTGAAGCACAAAGAGCAATTCTATAAGATCATACTTAGAAGATATAAGTGAAGCACATGAAGTATTATATAAATTGATGAAGGGACATCTCATACTAGCATGGTTCTTAAAGAAAAAGAAAAAGAAAAACACAAAGGACACAAATCATGTGAACAAAACAAAAACCGAGGTATACCGATAATTTGTTGAAGAAGAATGATGGGATGCCAACCGGGGCATCCCCAAGCTTAGATGCTTGAGTATCCTTAGAATATTTACTTGGGGTGCCTTGGGCATCCCCAAGATTGAGATCTTGCCTCTCCTTATTCTTCTCACATCAGTAACTCCTCATTCTTCAAACACTTCATCCACACAAAACTTTAACAAAAACTTTGTGAGATCCTTTAGTATAATAAAGCAAATCACTACCTTTAGGTACTGTTGTGAACTCATTATAAATTCATATTGTTGTAATATATACTTTATTCCAACTCATCCATGGTTCATACCCTCCGATACTACTCATAGATTCATCAAAATAAGCAAACAACACATAGAAAACAGAATCTGTCTAAAACAGGACAGTCTGTAGTAATCTGGATGTTTAGTAAATTTCTGTAACTCCAACAATTATGAAATAAATTTGAAAATTTGAAAAATTTGTACAGAAGTAAAGTGCAAAAAGTTTGATACCCATTTGACTATCCAGTAAAAAATTAAAATCACGCGCTACAGCCAAAGTTTCTGTTTTGTTCTGCATGTAGTAAACAAGCAATCTAATCATCCTAAAACCAAAGCTCGGCACATTATTTTTATAATACAATGGATATTTATAAGGGGATAATTATTTACGTAGAAACTTCCATGAAAAATTCTACATTGTTTCCGTGAGCATGAACACAAGTGCTCAAGGTCAACCCTCACTTCTTCAATGCATAACTTTCCAATCACTTCTCTTTTTGAAAAACTATTTAGGCATGAGAGGCAAGTAAATTTTTTTGTATTTTCATTTTTTTAAATCTTGTATGTTTCACCCACAACTAAACAAAAACAAAAAGGAAAAACAAAATCTACTTAGTGAAGAAAGCAAACAAGCACACACGAGAATATCAACCCCACGCTATTGCTCCCCGGCAACGGCGCAAGAAACGAGCTTGATAATCCCCAAGTGCAAGGAATGATCATAGCAATTTCCAAAGGTGGAACTGATAATTATGGAGTGTCGAACCCACAAGGAGCTAAAGGTAAGATCAATATTCTCTCAAGCCCTATATGCCAGTGATACGATTCTACGTACACCGAACGTTTGCTTCCAACTAGCAACGAGAAATAAAACTATGTTGTGGGTATGAAGAGGATAACTTTGTATGATATCGGAGAGCTAAAATATAAAAGGAGACGCCCCGGGACTCTCCTGGCCCAACTCTTTTACTCCGGGGTCTTCTTTTGGTCCATAAAAAATCGTCAAAAATTGGCACGTCAATTGGACTCCGTTTGATATTCCTTTTGTGTAAAACTCAAAAACAAGAAAAAATCAGAAACTGGCACTGGGCACTAGGTTAATAGGTTAGTCCCAAAAATCATATAAAATAGCATATAAATGCATATAAAACATCCAAGGTTGATAATATAATAGCATGAATACTTCATAAATTATAGATACGTTGGAGATGTATCACGTAGCTTGATGAGGAGGAAGACGGCGTTGTGGCGGAGCTTCTTGGCACGTCGGTGGGGCATATGGTGGCCGAGGGCCGTGGTGGCAGCGAGTGGCAGCAGCGAGCGCGCTCGAGTGTGGTGCGAGGAGATAGCAGAGGAGGGGAGAGGAGCACGGGGTAAGTGTGAGGCGGTCAGGGAGGTTGCGTGGCGTCTCCAGCTAGGCTCCAGCGTCGGCGGAAGCAAGAGGTGGCTCGGGCGCGTGCCGGCATGCGGCGACGACGCGCGTGCCATCCTACTGGCGCGGGGAGGAAGACGCCCCTGCCCCTGGTGGGATGGGCTATCTTACCGGGCCACCAGCTGGCTAGGTAAGTGGGTTGCCAGGCCAGTTTCTCTCTCTCTTTTATTTTCTATTTTCTGTTTTTTGTCTTTGTTTCTGGAGTTAGTAAAAAATACTAAATCATTAAATATAATCCTGAAATAAATTGTGGGCACTGTTGGAATTATTTCCAACAGCCCACAACCACTTCCAGAATTATTTGGGCATTTTAATTATTTATAGAAATTAAATGCCCAAATTCAAATATTGTATGAGTTCATTCAAAAATCCAAATTGATCTAGAAAAATGTGCACCATTTTTGTTAGAGGTGCTGGACCAATTCAGAAATGATGAACATTTCTAAAGAGCATTTTGGGTTCAAAGAAAATATTTAAGTTTGAACCTAGTTGAGTTTCATTTGCTGCTAGGGTTTATCAGCCCCCTTTTCAAATTAAAGAAGTAATTTAGACATGATGCATGGATGCTTGTGCCACTAATTGAAAACAATGCTAGGGTTGTGACAACTCACCCCCACTAAACAGGAATCTCGTCCCGAGATTCAAGCGTAGGGTAAGATGAAGGGGAAAGGAAAACTAACACAATCTTCATGATCCAGGTTGCACTTTGTAAGAACATTGACTCGTCACCATCTTTGTATCGACGTCTTGCTCTGAGAACTCCAACAAACATGACATCGAGAGGAAAAGAAAAAACTCTAGAAGGATCAATCTTCTCGAAGATCAAACAACCGATGATCAACTCACGGAATGAGACATTGAAACATCTCTCGAGCCGAGACATGAAACATACATCCAGAGGGATGGAGTGTAACAGATGACGAAGGTTCACTAGGTAGACACCAATTTCACGCTTAAGAAGGTGGTGAACGGTTGTCCATGTAGCGAGGAGTTGATTTGCCATGATACCATAACGAGACATCTTAGAGGAAGGTGACTCGCAGAAATATTCCCTTAAGTGGCAAAAGGAATTACTTTTGATTCAGAGATCACTGAAACTCTTTATACTAGCCTAAGGCAACTCACAACAATCGTTTAGCGGAGTACGAAGGGAAGGCATACCCCGAATAGAATGGATGATGTGGACTACCTTGTTGAAGACAACGCAAGGGATGATTTTTGATTATCATCGGAAATGGGTGGGACCCATGGTAGGAGGGCACAACGGCGGTGCAAGATGGGAATAAAATGCAAATGCTGGGAATGATTCTAGTAACTGCGGAGAAACCCAACAGTAGAGAGTGAGTCCACTGTTTGAAAAGGTTATAACATAACCGAGGAAACTGGGAGCAAATCCCAATTAACGCCAACGATAAAACCTAGTGCTTGCGCGTGCTCTCAAGAACTTGATCATTTCCATATTCATCAAGGTTTTACCAATATCCGTGTCAAGGATCCTGGCAACACCACATACCACCATGATGAATGGTGATGGACGATGCAGATGCAAAGGAAGATAACACTTACTCAGATTTCACCTTAGCGAGGCCAAGGGATCAAAATTTGGATGATCGACCGAGAGACATTTAGCATTCCGCTTCTAATGTTCTCCTTGATGTACTAGCATGACCCATTTATTAAAATGGTTTGGTACCTAGAATCATCAAGTAAAAGGTCGTTCTTCGGGAACACAGAAATTCATAAGGAACAACTAGGGAGTAAATCCTATGAAATCCTTATGGGGAGGTGGCCAACTTCTTCAAGGAAGATACTACAATAATAGGTCTTCTGGTTAGGTGTGTTGGCCACGACATCCACTCTACCGATTACAGAGAGACCAATATTATAGCTCTTGGGAAACGTTCCAACCATCACATCTGCCTGAGATTCAGATCTGGTTGGTGTTAGGATATTCCAGACCCATCGAGTCTAGAAAGAAAAATGAAAGTTTGCAACACAAATAAACAAATAAACAAGACAACAAGGAAATAAAAAAGCAAGCAACTAACGCTAGGCTATCATGCCTATTACACATATTACATCCACTGGGCATCAAAGTTCGCCACCAGTGCAAATATAGGGAACAAAGCAGCATATCATATACACTGGCCGTCAAAATTGGCCACCAGTGCAAATAAACGCGGCAGCAAAACAAGAGCATAACTGAAACAACTTCAGAAGAGCTCAAGAAATGTTATCCTGGGTATCCACCATGCTGGCAATAAGCTTAGCAAGCTGATTAGCTTTGTCCTGTTTGGCCCTAAAATCCTCCAACGCTTGCTGTTGCACCAGAAAGTATGCATCTGAATGCTCAGTCCTTCCGCTTCTTGTCGCAGCATAGTTGACCGATGTCTTTCAGCTTGTAGTTGAGACTCAAGAAACCGAACTGATTCAGACAGTGAGTTTGAATAGCTTGTGCAAGCGGTAGTGGCCAGTAACTCCAACACTAAACCAAGACAGGATGTGTCACTATCCTGAACCTTATCTGCATTACTTCCTTTACCGTTGCTTAATAAGGCACTCTTCCCCAATATTCTGTCAGCATTCTAAAAGAAGAAACAAGCAGACACATAACAAGTTTAGCATGTACTAGTATATGAAACTCATTTCGGTGAACCAGTTCATTAGTAAGGTGGACAGGATTAAACTACCAAGTCTTCTATTGCCAAGTACTAGTACATAATAAAAGCATCAAACAAACATATATCTATGTCCTATGGTAGCAATGGAATCTTAAATTAGAACAGTTGTTCTTCAGGTTTAGGCACTTGTTCTACATGAACAGAGTACAGTAAGATGCAAGAATATAATACTTAAAATAGAAAATGAGCTGATAGACCTTACCACATTCTTGGTTTGGGACCAATACAGAACAAGGCATTCCTAGTCATGGTCCAGTAAATGTGTCTCGGGAGAACATAAGGGAATTTGATGAGTTTCTTTGCCGGTGAAGTACATTTTCTTCAGGTAATTCCGATACTGCCACCAAGCATTCTTGAACATAGCAGAGGTATTAGCACAGGTTACCTCATCCTGAGTTTCCAAATCGGTCCTGCTCGATAGAGAAAAATGGGAAATTTTGTTGTATTATAACCATCATGGAGGTAGGATGTATGGGATGAAGCAAAGTAATTGCCATGAATAACATTACTTACACATAACTCCTGGACAAACACCTGCAACTGGCATTTTCCTTCATCTTCAGTATAATATTTCCAAGATGGGAAGATACGCACATACGATTTAACAACATCAAATGTGATAGATGCTAAACTATGACTAGCTAGTTGTGCTTCCTCTACAGGAATAAGCGTACTAACTGGTGGAGTTGGGGTTCGCTGTGATAGTACTGGCCCTTTGGGCACTGGAGCTGCCTTACTAACTGCTCTTGTTTGGGAGCTCTATGGTGGAGATGGTGTTGTGTCAACATGAACTGGGTTACTATCGGCTGGGGTTGGGGTTAGATTGGGTGAAGCTGATCCTCTGTCCATCGTAGTAGGGGTACAATCTGCGAGAGTTTGGGTTATGTGTGGTAGGGCTGGTTCTTGTGCATGTACAACCGGGGTGCTATCTCCACCAAGAGGTAGCACTGTTTTATTTGAAGACTGTGTTTTTAGTCCGCTAGATACTAGCATCACCTGCTCCAATTCAAATGGCTGATAAACAGGAAACATAGTTGAATGTACAGACATTGTATGAGACACAAATGCAATAGATAGTGTGGAAAAAAGAGGGCATGAAATAGTTGACATGTATATTGTTTAACTAAAATGGATAGCATGACATAATTTCACATATATGATGTCTATCTAAACTAGATAGCATAGCATAACATAATTCAAAGATATGATGAATAACTAAACAGGATCGCATGACATAATTCACCTACATGTTATCTAAGTAATCAGGATCGCATCATTTAATTCACATATGTGATTTATATGCTAAACATAGGGCATTCGATATGATGTCTGAACTAAGAACATGGTGTTGAATATTGTGTATATGATGTCTAAACTATGCAATGCAAGACACCGTATGCATGATATGAGCAGTATAACCGTGCCTAGTTAGAGCATACACCTCAGTGGGGGAATAGGACTGGTCATCTGTCTCTGAATCCATCTCTGAGGAGCTATTGGGACCCAACAAGAGATCTGCTTCGGCAGGTAGCACTGTCTTCTGTGAAGGCCTTGTTTTCACTCCAGATTTTTCCATCTCCCACCCAAATGGCTGATTCACAGGAAGAGTAGTTTAATGTACAAACATTGTCGACAAATGGAAATGTAATGAAGAAAAGGATGGGCAAGATATCATTCAAATATATGATGCCTGGTTAAACGGGATGGCATTGCACATTTCACATATATTATGGCTGGCTAAAAGACATGAGACTGCATAATTCCCATATATGATATAGAAGCTAAACATGTGGCATTACAGAACATGTCTAAACTAAGCAGATAACTTATATGATGTCAAAAGTAGGCACTACAAGGCAAGATGTGCATGATATGACTAACATCATCATGCCAAGGTAGAGCAAACACCTTGGGGGTAAATAGGAGTGGTCAGCGGCGTCTGAATCCTCCTCAGAACAGATATCTTCCTCTGGATTACAATCTGGAGAGGGGTGGGGAGGGTTTGCCATTGAACCCACCATGGTGCGATGTCTGCATGAAATTGTATTGCCGCGCAAAACTCTTCTCATTTTCTCTACATGTTTAGCATGACTGTGTACAATATCTTACATGCATACCAAAAAATATGGTGAGATTATGTAAGGAGAGCATGCAGAAATTTAGAGTGATGGTAACAACCAGTGGATCGATGTTTTTCCGTTGAACCAAAATAGCCCTAATGGATCGACGTGAATGTATAGTAATAAGTGACGCAACAAGTGTACAACCTCTTTGCCGTAGCCGTGTCGACCTCAGCATCATTGGGTTGGTCGCTGAAGCAGTTGAGGCAGAGGTGGCTGTCGGAGGTGTGGAGGAAGATTTGAGGAATATGTAGATGGCGACTAGGGCACTGCTCTGTTGTGACGGATCGTTCTGTCATTGGAGCAGCTCCGGTGAGCCGTAAGACGTCAAGGCTGAAGCAGCACAAGACAGACATCATCAATCTCAAGTGGGATTCTAATAGCATCTCCAATAGATGATGTAAAATGGATGTAAAATTAACATCACCAAAAACCACCTGACTACAACAAATGAGGTAAAAACTGTTGACTCTGAACTTAACTGTCGAAACTAAAATTTACTGTGGAATCTGAATGCTACTATCGAAACTGAACGCAATGGTAGCAGAGAGGCACTTGACATGTAGTTTAGGGAGGGCCTGCAGTTCATCTTCAACCTGCACCCCCCTGAGCCACCAGCCACCACCGGCCAAACCGCCGGCCCCAACGCCGCCTCGCCGCCTCGAAACAACTCGCCACCGCCGCCCCGGCCAGCCCTCTAGCCTCCCCGCCCCCCACCCTGAACCCTAAGATAGATAGTGGGGTACCTCTCCGGCGAGCCCCCGTCCCCGCTGCGGGTGGTTCTTCCTTAACTCCGGCGATCCCCCCAACCCCTGAAAATCGACTGACCCAAAAGTCGATTCAGTCGACTAAAGTGTGGCTTAATCGGAGTAGAGTAGCAGCATGAGCAAGGGGGAGAGTAGCAGCAGCAACTGGGCGGGCGAGCGATCAAGCGAGAGCCGGAGCAGCAGCAGATCCGGCTGGTATGGACGCCGCCGCCGAAGGGGCCTCGCACTGGGGGTGAGCCGCCATGGAGATGTCGCCTGCGGCGCCGGCTTCAAGGTAGCCGCTCCATGGGGGTGCGGGATGGAGCATCGTCGGCGCCGGGAGGTCGAGTTAAGGAGAAGGTGCGATGCGATGAGTGTACAACCTCTTTGGTGGCGCCGAGTAGGCCTCGGCTTCGTCCGAGGAGTCGGTGAGGATGTTGCGGTTCCGGTGGAGCAGGTTAAGGCGGCGCTGTGGGGATGGAGCAGCCGCGATAGACGAGGCGATCGTCGGAGCAGCTCCTTGGAGGTGGAGGATGGGGCGGCTGAACCGGCGGGACGGTGAGATGGACGGCGGATCCTCATCTGGGGAGGTGGACAAGGGATGTCGAGCTGTTGCGCTGGACGACGTCGTCGGGGAAGAGGCTCCGGCTGCGCAGCGGTGACGTGGCGGACGGAGGAGGGTGGGGTTTCGCGGCTGGAGCCGAGAGGTTATGGCGGCCTGGGATTTCGAATGGCGAAAAGGGGGCGATGGGAGGGGGTGAAGCATGACTTAGGAACGCGCTTGTCCAAAATGTAGGGTGTGTTACAAAAGTACCCCCACCAATTTGAACTAGCGGCCCTTTCGGCTCAGGGTTAGAAGGGGGATTTCACGTGTCGGGATTTGGCAGCTGGAGGGAGTTTTCGCGCGCGTTGTAATTTCGAGATAGCAAGGCGCGGGTTGTGAAGGCGCCAGTTTGGGAGCAAGATATCTGAATTTTCGGGATATAACAAGACGCGGGTTGAATTTTAGGGACAAGCCTAACGTGTAGTAATATTGTACTTGTACGTACCAAATCAATTCGCACTTCCCTCAACCAAAAAAAAACGAAAAAATAAAACTATACACACCACACGAAGAGAGAGTCTTGCCCCGTTTTACTATACAAATGCTATTCAAAGCTACTCCCTCCTTCCATCTATATAGGGCCTAATGCGTTTTTCGATGCTAACTTTGACCAAATATTAGAGCAATGATATATGACATGCAACTTACACAAAGCACACCGTTAAATTCGTTTGTGAAAGGTTCTTTCAATGATATAATTTTCACATTGTGCATGTCATGTACTATTAATCTTGTCAATAGTCAAAGGCGGTCTTAAAAATCTCATTACGCCCTATATAGATGGAAGGAGGGAGTATGAATCCATGTTATGTCCGATTAAATTTTTTCGCTTGCTGTATAATGCATGTAACCTACTCATACCAACATTTTAGTGCATTCCAAATGTCTATACTACTGCTGCAATTTGAACTAAATTTGAATTCGTTTCTCTATTTCATTAAGAATCTACAATCATGATTGTTGCCAACTTCAACCATCATAGTTTTCTTGCTATCCGCCAGATATAAATCAGACGGCCTATAATGCAGGATGGCAGGCACACCATCATCAACAACTCTGTTTTTTTATAAGAGTAGAGATAAAACATATTAAATGTAGTATACCATGTTCATAACCACACCATGTGTATCACTGTTATATATATTCACACATTCGTCGGTTTGAAACACTATGATAAATTCTTCAAATATCCGAATTCGCTTTTTATAATGAAGTATATATGATCTCTATTCGTCTTTTACACCCACACAACCCTCTTATCCTTGTAGCTAGCGCTAACTTTCTCTTGTGCATGCACACGCCCGCATCCCTCTCACCCTCCCTCAGCATTCTCTAGCTCCATCGCGCAAATTCGTCTTTTCACTTTAGGTCGTTCACCCACGGTGTGTGTAGGCCCCCCAGCTCCTTCTTTACGGCACACATTAATCGATATGCCTCTCTAGCCAGGTGTGCCTAGCACAAACACAAGCTTCCCCTCTTCTCTTGTCACCATCCATGCCTCACTCCCACCACTCTTTTCATCGTTCTCGTACTCGCACACTCCTCCCCCTCGATATAGTATGCCTCTCGTACCACCTCCTACATGCATCCCTCTCTCTCTATCCTTCTCCTCGTGCCTCATTTGCTTCTAACACACACATGCATGTATACCGATCGATCTCCCAACATATACCTAGATCGAGTTTAACTACCCCCCCCCCATCGATCGATGTACCTCACAAGTTATGTCTCTCCTTTCTCTTACAAAGGGCTATTGATATTCCTATGTAGTTACATCTGCTTACCACAGCCACATCGTCCCCCCTCATCATTCGTGCATGCCTCCTGACCCGTCTCTCACACGCACGTGCACAGACAACAAGCAACCATCTCCTCTCTTATTGATATTGCGGGCGTGCCCTCCGTTTGTCTAGCAAGCCTATCCCACCATTTGTTAGAAGCAACTCCACTACCACCCCCTCCAACACTCTAGCTCTGTCTCTCTCCCAACCTTATTCATCTCCTACACATATGCATGGATGTCGATCGATCTCCCTTAATACATGAGGCAGATCGATCTCCTTAATACATGAGGTAGGCCTCTCTCCTCCTCCACACATATACCAGCCATTGTACCTCTATAGTTAATTGGGCCTCCCTCTTCCCCCACCACACACCGATAGTCGAGCGCTGCAGGTAGGTATCCATGCCACAGAGACAAACTGCACATGTCCCATCTCACGTTCCAGTAGGCCAGCCACTCTATATCTTTGACGTGGGCACACACAAATTCGATGGCACTCTATATCGATCACGCGCGCGCACACACACACACACATCATCCCTCTCTTCGATTCTATGGACACCTCAAGCCGATGATACCTCCACTCTCTTCTCGTGGATCACCCCCTCTATATATATGTTATATCCAGGACTCTATTTCACACACATTGCATATGTTAAATTTTTTGATTGACCCCCCCCCCAAAAAAACTCTCAAGAACCCACACACTATATCTCTCTAGGTTTGTATCTCTCTCACACAACCCCACGTAGGTGGTGTACGTATACAAGAAGAGAATAGGTGCGCGCGCACGTACTCACGCTTCGTGCCCAGCCACACCCGCGCGGGTACACGGTGGAGCTCATTTCTCCGCAGAAGCTGAATTTGTTTTTGAAACATCAAGTGGCCAGAGACTCGAAAACTTATTTGCCCATTAGTGACTTGTCAGGGTGGTGGATTTTAGTTTGTACGATAATGCTGCATCCACCTAAAGTAACGAAAGTTCTTACGTAAACTTCCTAGTAATTCCCTCTTCGTAGGTGCAGCATTACTCCTAACATTTGTAATATCACTTTGAAACTTGTAATATTGCCGTGTCCTATTCCTGAATTTTCAAAATCCTGCGAATCAAACAGGTCCTGAGTTGGTGATGATGGTGTGCCTCCCATCTTTCACCAATAGCCGTCGGATCTAGATCTGACGCATACAAACCAACCTTCTCCATTTTTGCAAAAAGATGCCCGCACTTGTTCCCTATTTACAAACAACTCCTTGTCTCTCACAATCTAGGAGTAGAAGGCCGTGGAAAAATCTGGCGCGATGGCCGCTGCCGGAGCCGTCCACCCCCAATCTTGGTGTTCCGTGCAATGCATGGGCATCTACGAACGGAAATTATGTCGAACATGGCTAGTTGTAAGCAGGCTAGCTCCACAGCCATGATGATAGTGACTGCAGACGGTGAGGCTTACTATGGTATGCCGAACACGGCGCCTATACTCAGGTGTCATCTCTGGCGCAGGGTCTTGTCACTTCACTGTGAGGAGCAGCACGTAATAATTTGACCAATGGGTAGTACAGTGCTAGTACTCCTACTACTACATTGGTAGTACTACTACTAGTACTAGTAGCACCACCGTCTGGATTTAGGAGTACTACCACGTCCACCGACACTGAGGAACGTCTCCAGGTAGTATTGCTTGAGGCCGCCAGGGCGAGGGGCCGCTTGGACGACAGCTTCGTCTCCTTGTTCGACGAGGTCCTCGTCGGTTTCCTCGACAAGTTCACCGTCATCAAGAAGCTTGCGGATGACTTTGACATAAGCCTCCAGCCGACGCGCCCACGCTCTGCGATGCCCGCCACCCTCAACGGCCACTATGGTAACAACCTCTTCGATGCACTAGTGGCCCTGCGACTGCCCGCCGTCGCACCGGAGAATGTCCACCTCGAGGTCGCGCTCGCCGCGCAGCGCCTGGCGCAACAAGACACCATCGACATAATAACCGACATCTACGCGCAAATCATCCACAAGGACTACTACATGCAAGAGGAGGACGATAGGACGCTGGCCTTCTTGGAGCGCAGGGCAACCTTGGACGGCACTGTTCAGAAGCACGTTGAGCTCGCCGCCAACGCCGCTTCTCCTCACACGTCGGTTGGTGACCCGGCACACTAGGGCATGAGGATGTCATTGAACGTTGATGGATCCGTATGTATTTTTATCTTTCCATCAAATCCATGTAGTAGTATATGATACTACAGTAATTATCTTACCTTTCGCATCAACTTCATAATTTTCATACGTACCCCATGCATGAATGGCGCCAGAACCAAACTTCTCATTACTCTAGGCAAAATCGTTATTTTCTATCTATCGGTCGCGCCATGGAGCAGAACCAGATTTTACAAGTTACGAGTTCAAAAGGAAAAGCCTGCCGTGTTCGCGTTGCACCCCCACATGGTTGGTCCGGCACGCCGCTCAAGCGGGAATGTGTGTGGTGTTGCATTTTCACTTACAAGTGGGACCGCAGTTGAGCAAACCAACTATCGGCAAACCCCCACCCCGCCCACCGCGCGATGGCTGAGAAAACAGGAGGGAGAAGAGATGGCTGTAGCACGGACTCCAAAAAAATTGGTGTCGAATGGGACTCGTGTGGGTGGCGTGTGCCGTACTGCTAGACGTGAATGCTACTGAGTTATGGCCCATGCCACCCCACTATATCGAGCCTATATCGAGGTACGTAGAACAAATTTCCTACAGTCCGTGCTCAGCCCTCCTCTATCTCTCTTCTCAGCCAGCCAGCGGACGCGCTGATCCCATCGTCTGTTTGCTCACATGCGGCCCCACATGTCAGTGAAAACACAAGAGGACCCACTGAACCTGCACATCTTTCACCTCAACGTGCTGGTGATGAAAAACAAATCCAATAAAGATCTTCGGTGGCCGCTTTTCGAGTTACTCAAGAGTAGTAAGATTCTATTTACAGTTTAACCCAAGATGCACATCTCATGGCTTCAACTACCACTCTATTTTCTTTCATGACACGACCTGGATGCTGGATGTCCCACGTGTCGGCAAAAGGAGGAAGAACCCGACCAAATCTTCGGTTCTGCTATCAGATGAGATTAGTGCACTTGTTGATACTCCTACTAGAATAGAGGCTAAACATGAGACTAGATGCAAGGAAGCAACGTCTACTTCTTTACACTCAAAGAAGAAAGAAGCACGCAAGATCGAGCCTCCGCAGATCAACAATGAATGCATCGAGGAGGCACTAATCCAACTTATAGGAGTAGTAAAATGTATTCTTGTGGTTCTTGTTTTCTTTGGTCTTGCTTTTCTAGTCAGCATTATCGTTGGAGTTCGTGTAAAACGGAGATCCGTTTGGGGTCGTGCGTTGGAGTTGGCCTTACAAGTGGGACTGCAGTTAAGGAAACCGACTATCGGCAAACCCCCACCTCGCCCACCGCGCGATGGATGAAGTTAGAGAAATGACGAGGTTGAAGAGATTACTCTAGCACGGACTCCAAGAAATAATATGGTGTCAGATGGATGTCGTGGTGGTGGCATGTGCCGTACTCCTGGACGTGAATGCTCGTTCTGGCCCATGCCACCCTACTACTCCTACTACTTACTCCTACTAGTATATAGTATACTAGTATCGAGGATTCGAGGTGCTGGTTATGTACAACAAACACATTAACATATGCCTACAGTAAAAACACCCGCCCGACGCATGAAGCATGTGAAGCTAGTACAAATTTAGAGAAGCGACTCGAAAGCCATTCATAAATTTAGTAAGTTTATCACAGGCATATCATTTATTACATACAATAGGTCATCAACCCACATCGACAACGAGGATACATTATAAATACTAAAGTTTTCACCACACAACAAATAACAAGCCATGAAATGAACTTCAACTCAACCATTCCGCGGCGTTGGAAACGCTTGCTTTGAACCACAAGTGATTCTCTGGGACGGGCCATCTATTGTCGATCTAGAGACCAACGCAGGACCGATCATCCAGGCTGAAGCGGCCTACTATATCAATACGAGGGTAGGGAACCACCCAAATGTCAGAGGTATAGACACAGTTGCTTCACATAAATGTGTCAACAGCAGTTGGATCGCCTTTCACCATCATTGGATAGTTTTGTCCAAGGAAGAGCGAGTTTTCTCCAAGACTATCAATTTTGTGCCAGGGAGAAGGAGTTGGCGCTAGCACACTAGTATCCATCCCGAATACCATGCAACGGGTGTTGGAATAGGTCCGGAGAGTGCGACCATGGGAGTCACCTGCTTCCTTAGCAGTAACATCATCAGTGGGCTATATACACACAAGAAGAGGTGATCCATCGGAATTAGTTGCCAAGCGCCACAGAGTATATCGGCGCTGCTCGTCCTCATGCTCGTGATCATCACCATCGTCATCTCCCCCTTGGTTATAAAAAATTTCAAGTATAGGTGGTGGGATGTTCACAGGATCTTGGAAACACTAGAAGAAGGTTAATTAGTAAAGGGAAACTTGCTAACCCGCATGCATGTGGATGAAACAATTATAATTTCGGTGGAAGACAAACGTACCAAAACTACTAGGATGCCATGCAAAAACAGTGCCACGAGTGGTGGCAGCAAACACAAGGCCCTCGTATTGAATTGCATCACAGTACTCATCCGTGTACAGAAACTGATTTTTGAGTAATATCCATCGAGTTGAACCACGAAGGACGGCAACAAGCTTGTCGAAGATAGCAACAACTTGATAGTTGTTGTAATTCCAATAGCGGTTGGGAACTCGACAAATTGCTATCTTCCATAGAAGACAGTCACCATGATCGTATTTGAACGTGCGTACATTACCGGTGTGCTCAACCTCTGGGCAGTGTGCTGAGATTTTTGGAAGTGGAACCCGGTGACGAGTGTACACATTCACAAGTTCCCACTCGCAGTTGGACCCAATGTAAACAACCCAATCTCCATTTGCGCCCGCCCAAGCCTTGCCCTCGAGTGATGGCATCTTAACATCATACGTATCATTATCAAGCGGCATCAACTGGCACAGGGCGAGGCCTCCGTCGTGCCGGTGCCAGTCATCAAGGTCATGGCGTAGAAGATAGGGGAGATCAAACCACTCCTTGACTCTTGGGTTCTTTGTAATGATGTTATTAGTTGAGTCGAGAATGGGCTTGAACAAACCTGCCATGCTAGCCGAGGTGATGACGTCGCACCGATCAATGAGTTCCTCCACCACGTCATCTTTTAGATCAGGGCAAGAATAACGGGGTCGTTTCTGGCCTGTTCCCTCCATGGAGAAGATGATCAAACAATGGCAGAAGAAAGGGTGAAGTGCTGAAGGAAAATGGAGGAGGGAGAGGAAGAGCGTGCGACAGCAGTTCCAAATCGAGAGGGAAAGGTGAAGATTTGGTGGACGGTTGCGAGTTTGCCACGGTTCACGAAGAGGCGCCCCGGCCTACACGTCCGTTCGGAAATACTCCAACTACTCGCCGTCGTCTTACTGATATATTGGAACGGGACCACATGTCAACGAAACATGGTGTGTAATTTCTCGTGCAAAATTTGATCTGGCCGCGTTGGCCCGAGGTGCCGCATCAGTTATCGACCTTTATTTTTTTAATGGCGTGCCGATCAGTTTTGAAGCACGACTAACTAGTACTGTACGTGGAGACGATGACAGCAGGGACCCACCAAGGTCATGGCAGTACGCAAGCAAGTGCCTCCTTATTTCAAGCCAATAAAAAATGGCTCCTCCTAGTGGATTTCTGACATCTGGGTCCCATGCCATTGTCAACGTAGTCAATAAACGAGAGAATTGCACAACGAGCGGCTGACACCAGGGACCCAGCAGCTCACCCAGTTATTTTTGTTTTGGGTTAATTTGATAAATGCCACTCCAAATCTGGTGTATCCGAGAAATGCCACTACAATTTCCAAACTTTGAAAAATGCCATTTCATGCCATTTCTAGTGGCATTTTTCGAAGTCTGGAGTGGCGTTTTTCAAAGTTTGCAAAGTGCAGTGGCGTTTTTCAAAGTTTGCAAAAATTGCAGTGGCATTTTTCAAAGTTTGGAAATTGCAGTGGCTTTTTTATGAATCGCCATAATTGGAGTGGCATTTATCTAATTTTTTTTAGACGGAAGCAGGGTGTCAACTGGGCCGTGCGGGACACTCTGGCCTGTCTAGACAGCCTTTTCTTTTATGTTTAGCACAGACGAGCCTAGTAGTTTTTTTTTCTTTCTTAAAATGGCTAGCCCAGTTCTTTTGTGATTTGTCAAGTAAGTCGCTTTTATCAGGCCTGCTGGGCTGCAAATCTTTCAAGACGAGGAGAGTTTCATTCGGCTGGCCGAGAAAATGGTCTATCAGTAATGAGAAATGGGTTGTACATTTTTAAAACACATCAAACCGGAAATTATTTTCAAATATCTTTTTTCATTTCAAAATTTTAAATTGCATTGATTTTTATGCATGGACAATTTATTGGATTTTATATTGATATACATTTATCTTTAAAATCAGTCTGAATGTGACTCGGAATTTTGGGATTAAAAACAGTTCAGACCGCACCGACATATGCAAAATTTCGTATAATTTTTTAACCGTGGCCACAATATGGGTTGTAATTCTAACATAAAGAATATGGGCTCCAAAAAACCCGTAAGAATTAGCAAATGGGTTGTAATTATTTGAAATAATGGGAAATGGGTTGTATGCTGTTTTCCACAGATTTGAGGCTTTCCACAGATGGCCTGTATACTGTTGGATGTCCATCCAACGGCCGTCGTGCTTCTTCAATCTCTGCTCTTCCTGCTCCAGCCGCTCAAACAAGCGCCGGCGGGACTACCTGCTCCCTCCTCCCCACGGCCGGCTATGCTGCCGCGCAGGCCTCACCGCCCCACCGTACTCCCATCACTGGCCTAGCCATCTCTCTACTCACCCACACCTGCTGTTATTCTCCGGCGACGGCAGACGAACCAGTAAACCCTCATACAGTCGTAATCCCTTCCGCGTGGGAAACAAAAACAACGGCCGAGTCTTCCTTGCCTCCGTGTCATTCCCTTCCTAGGCCTCGCCGTCGTCCACCGCCCTGGTGCTCTCGGTGTGGCGTGGTCAGCGTGGTCAACGACCGACATGCATCTGAAGTGGACTGTACGTGGAGAGGCTGAGAGCTGGGTCCACGGCCGCACACAAGGAAATGCCTCCTTGTTACGCGCAAAATAATGATTTCCTCCACCTGACATCTGGGACCCACCGAAACAGCCTTTGTATTTCACAAAAAAAATGTTACAGCCGCTGACAGCTCGGACCCACCAGCTATATCTTCGCACGCAAGGAAGTGCCTCCTTATTACACACAAAAAATGAATACTACCCCTGCTAGCTGGGACCCAGTATTGTGGGCCTACTAAGTTGACGGGGACAAAGGGCTTTGTCAACTTAGTCAATATGCACGATTCTAGCTCGACTGACCGTACGATGTCCATCCAACGGCCGTAGTGCTTCTTCAACCTCTGGTCTTCTTGCTCCAGTCGCCCAAAGCAGCGCCGGTCATGCCGCCTGCTCCTGCCTCCCGTGGCCGGCTGTGCTACTGCGGAGGCCTCACCGCACCCATACTACTCCCACCGCTGGCCAGGCCATCCCTCCACTCCACTCACCCACACCCCCTGTTATTCTGTGGCGACGGTAGCACAGCCGAACTAGTGAACCCGCGTACTCCTCTCCGCGTGGGCATCCACTGCCGCGTCTTCCCCGGCTCCGCGTCCTCCCCCTCCTAGGCCTCGCCGTCGTCCACCGCCGTGGTGCTGTCGGTGCGGCGTGGTCAATGTGGTCAACGACCGAATTCCATCGGAAGAATACTGTACGTGGAGAGGCTGACAGTTGGGTCCATGTCAGCCGCAAGGAAGTGCCTCCTTATTACGCGGAAAATAATTATTCCTCCACCTCACAGCAGGGACCCACCGGACGCCCACTAGTATATCGCGAAAAAAACGTTCCCCCTACTGTCAGCTCGGACCCACCGGAAGTCCCTCCTTATTACGAACAAAAAATGAATACCCCCTGCTAGCTGGGACCCACCTTAGTGGCAGGCTGACTTGTGGGCCTACTAAGTTGACAGGGACAGAGGGCTTTGTCAACTTAGTCAATATGCATGATTCTAGCTCCAGTGACCATACGATGTCCATCCAACGGCCGTAGTGCTTCTTCAACCTCTGGTCTTCTTGCTCCAGCCGCCCAAACAAGCGTCGGTCGTGCCTCGTGTTCCTGCCTCCCGTGGCCGACTGTGATGCGGCGGAGGCCTCACCGCCCCCTACTACTCCCACCACTGGCCAGGCCATCCCTCTACTCACCCACACCCCCTGTTATTCTGCGGCGACGGCAGCCTCACACCGCAGCGAACCAGTGAACCCTCGTACTCCTCTACGCGTGGGCATCCACTGTCGCGTCTTCCCTGGCTCCGTGTCGTCCCCTTCCTAGGCCTCGCCGTCGTCCACCGCCCTGGTGCTCTCGGCGCGGCGTGGTCAACGTGGTCAAGGAACGGCTTCCATCGGACGTGGACTGTACATGGAGAGGCTGACAGCTGGGTCCACGGCCAGAGCCCAGTTTTTTTGTGATTTGCCAAGTAAGTCGCTTTGTCAGGCCTGTTGGGCTGCAAATCTTTCAAGACGAGGAGAGCTTTCATTCGGCTGGACAAGAAAATGGCCCATCAGTAATGAGAAATGCGTTGTACATTTTTAAAACACATCAAACTGGCAATTAGTTTCAAATATCTTTTTTTCATTTCAAGATTTTAAATTACATTAATTTTTATGCATGGAGAATTTGTTGGATTTTATATTGATATACATTTATTTTTAAAATTAGTTTGAATGTGAGTCGAAATTTCGGGATTAAAAACAGTTCGGACCGCACTGAAATATGCAAAATTTCGTATAATTTTTTAACCGTTGCCACAATATGGACTGTAATGCTAACAAAAAGAATATGGGCTCCAAAAAAACCTTAAGAATTAGCAAATGGGCTGTAAATTATTAGAAATAATGGCAGATGGGTTGTATGCTGTTTTCCACAGATTTGAGGCTTTCCAAAAAAAGGTTGACGCACAAGCACTGACTTTTGGATGTCCATCCAACGGCCGTCATGCTTCTTCAATCTCTGCTCTTCCTGCTCCAGCCGCTCAAACAAGCGCCGGCGGGACTGCCTGCTCCCTCCTCCTCGCGGTCAGCTGTACTGCCGCGCAGGCCTCACTGCCTGACCGTACTCCCATCGCTGTCCTAGCCATCCCTCTACTCACCCAGACCTATTGTTATTCTCCGGCGACAGCAGATGAACCAGTAAACCCTCGTACAGTTGTACTCCCCTCCGCATGGGAAACAACTGCCGAGTCTTCCCTGCCTCCGTGTCGTCCCCTTCCTAGGCCTCGCCGTCGTCCACCGGCCTGGTGCTCTCGGTGCGGCGTGGTCAACATGGTCAAGGAATGTGTTCCATCGGATGTGGACTGTACGTGGAGAGGCTGATAGCTGGGTCCGCGGCCATAGCAAGGAAGAGCCTCCTTATTATGCGGAAAATAATGATTCCTCCACCTGACAGCTGGGACCCACCGGACGGGCCACTGTATTTCGTGAAAAAACGTTTCCCCCTGACTGCTGGGACCCACCAGCTACATCTTCGCACGCAAGGAAGTGCGTCCGGGCAAAAAAAATAATGATTCGCCCCCTGACTGCTGGGACCCACCAGCTACATCTTCACAGGCAAGGAAGTCCTTGACAGTTGGGACCCACCTGGTCGAAGCGTACGTAGCGTTGTCATTCTGGTCGCGAACGTGTACGTACATACTGGTCGATGTAGAGGCGCACACGTGTCATAGTAGAGGCGCGCACGTGTCGTAGTAGAGGCACGCACGTAGCATGTACACGTACGTACAACGGCCAGGGTGCAAGAAAGAAAATACAGCCACGTATGTGTACATACGGGCGGGGTCTCGAACGCCTACTCGCGCATACGTACGGCAAGGGCTCGTGTACATGGCTGGGTCGGAACGGAGAAACAGCGTCGTCGTCATGTTCATGGGGAGGCAACGGAATGTGTCGTGTTCATGGGGAGGTAACGAAATGCGTCGTGTTCATGGGGAGGCAACGGAATGCGTCGTGTTCATCGGGAGGCAACGGAACGCGTGGGAGCCAACCGGCTGGGTTAAAACGGAATGCGTGGTCATGTTCATCAGGAGGGCTTGGACGGAACACGCGATGGAAACGAGGCCTGGCGTACCGCACAATGGAGGAAACGGGCCTCCTACGTTCGGAACGGGGTCCTGTTGATCGGGAGGGGTCTGGCGTACCGCAAAATGGAGGAAACGGACCTCCTACGATCGAAACGGGGGTCCTGTTCATCAGGAGGGGTGTGGCGTACCGCAAAATGGAGGAAACGGACTTGTGTTGGAGCACTACGGTCAAAACGGGGGTCCTGTTCATCGGGAGGGGTGTGGCGTACCGCATAACGGGACTCCACGAGATACTGTTCATCTCCACCATCGACCCCCTCCAGCCTCCACGAGCTACTGTTCATCCACCGTCGACCTCCTCCAGCCTCCACCTGCGACTGTTCATCCACGGGCTCCTGTTCATCCAGCCTCCACCGCGCGCTACTCCACCGGCTACTATTCAACCAGCCCTCTCCACGGGCTCCTGTTCAACCACCCCTCCACGGGCTACTGTTCATCCAGCCCTCCACCGTCTACTATTCATCCTACCCTCCACGGGGTGGTCCTGTTCATCCAGCCCTCCACGGGGTCCTGTTCATCCAGCCCCAACCGGCTCAATCGATCGGGGTCCTGTTCATCCAAAGGCAACACCACGGGGTCCTGTTCATCCACCCCCATCGTTCACTATTCATCTAGAGGCAGCATCGATCGGCTTCAGTTAGCAGCAGTACTGAAGGAATCGCTTGATCGGGTTCAGTTAACAGCCATCGATCAATCGCTCGGGTCCAGTAACACGTAGCCTGCAGTGCAATCGCTCGGGTTCAGTTAGAGCCCAACGCCTCGCTCGGGTTCAGTTAGAGCCAATGCCTCACACACACACGCGTATGTGTACGAGAGAAACGCGCATCGCTCGGCCCCCGACTTCCCACCGTAACCGGGAACTCCCCAAAATTTTCCTCCCCCTCGCTTCTACCATGATTTTTTCCGTCATGGATGGCCCAAAGAATGTCATGCAGCTGTGTCTCCGGCCCGCCCAGGACAAAAAGCCCATTTTTTGTCATAGAAGTAGGAGCCCACCACATCTATGATGATACCGGGTTTTGTCACAATTATCGTCATAGAAGTGTCATATGTATGACAGAAAAAAAATTCGTTCGGCCCAAAATGTCACGGATGTGTCTTTTTTTTAGTGTTCTGCTACTACATGTGAACACGCTGTCCCAGACAAGCATGACCACATAGTAGTCTTCCAATAAAACACTACCGAGTTTTGATTAGGAACCATCATTGAAATAACAAAATCTTTTGCATGTCCGTCTGGGCCCTTCAGGAATAGCATTTAAACTTCTTATCCTTTAACAAATCAATCAGTGGCTTCGTGTGCTAGGGATACATATAGAATGAAGGTTGCAAGTCTCCAAACCATAGAATACTTCGCACATGTGCATGACTGACTTGGGATGATTCCAGAGGAAGCAAAACTAACTTTCTCGAATTCACGGCGGCAACTTTCACCAAATGCACGTGAATCAGAGGTAGTCACTTCTTTCATCCACACATATGCTTCATGAACGAAACACGAAGAAATGCTTACACAAGTTTCCAACACTAGCTTGATCCGACAAAATCATGGAGAAGATAAGGATGTTGTCGATGGGCTCAACAAAAACCATCCAGGCTTCCATATATATAGATGGAATTCCACAATTAAGTGAACACGGTGTAGCATTGGTCAGACCAAAGGATGTATGGTGTATGCCCGAGGGATCAACCACGAGTAAGACAACACTACGAACATCGTTGGTTCTGATTTGATTTGACATTAGCCCATACTCAAATCAAATATTGGTTAAGACAATAGCACCGACAATTGATCACGAGGATCAATCGATGAAGATAACATGTTTCTTCAACACACACACAGAAGATATCCCTTAGAGATGAACTAAGTTAAGCAAAGCTTTTACCTTCCAACTCTCCAAGTTGTTGTCTAGCTCAACCAACTAGCTCAGGGATATCCAACACAGATTCTTGGAGAAGGGGTTATTTATAAGAAAACCAACTTGATCACGAGCTCAACATAACAGTCAGGGAACAACCTGGTGATACTTCCGAGAAGATAATCGGAAAATCATGAACCACCGATATGTTATTAAGCTCAAGAATAATCTTGCTCTTCAGGCAAGACGATATGATCAAAAGAGCGAGGAATGAACATAATTCAAACTCATTGATCAGAGAGTGCACCAGGAAATATGGACTAGGTAACACGATCAATCTTAGGATGATGATTTAATAACCAACACGCTAGGAATGAAATTATTGTCCATTAACCACCAAGCAACGGGGTTGCTAGGAGTATTGATTTCACACATCACGGTTCACTTGTCGGTATTCCGGTTGCAACAACATGGAACCGAGGAACGAATGATGATGGCAAGAAGTATCACTACATCAAGAATTCAGAAGAGTTGGTGCAATTCTCATGACATTTCTGACATCAAGAGGGCAATACTTCAGGGTAGAACAGAATTAGAAGCTGGATTGGCATTTTGATCTACGATACACAACTATTTTGACCCAACCTTGGATATGGATGAGGTACTGGAGTTTGTTTCTCCTATTCATTCTGAAATAGAATGGCTTGACGGAGCACAAGAGTAATAGGTATCGATGAACAAATGCACACATACTCTTGACTATCAATTGATAGATGAGGGTCAGAATACAACTAAAGAGGGACAACTCAAAGGAGCATATAACTTTCTGGGTTGTGGATGCATAGATTAGTATGTCGAACCAAGTTCAACAAGTTTCTTTCGGATAACCCATGTAGAGAAGGTAGAACTGGCAGAGTCACAATTATGAATGGAGAACTACTCAAGAGTACTCTGATTGTGATCTTTTGGTTCAAAGAACTTCTGCCTTAATGGTTCATGGTATTTGGAAGAAGGATATACCATGGACCTTGAGGACTATCGCAAAGGTTACTAATATCCTAAAGGAACTAGCAAACACTATCAACATGAATGAGTAGAGTGAATCTCGGGTTCAAGAACCCAGGAGTGGAATGCCTACTAACTAAATGGCATCACGGGATGCTTTCGAGAATGATGGCCAAAGTCATCATTTTGGGATCGCTAATCATGGCTAGATTACTAGGTGGTTCTCTAAGACACCTAGGGTCATAATAATAGCTCTAACATATATGTCGAGGTAATGGAGTACCTCAACTCAGCAATTAGGGTGGTCAATCTGGCCCAAAAGGATCATCGGGAACGGAAAGAAGGGATTTTCAAATGCATCAGACTATTTAGAAACCTGGGATGACTCGGACAGCATAACGGCTGTAAATGCTCAAAAAGATTTGAGACATCCTGCAAAATGGTGGCATAACCACTCAACATCACAATATTAAGGTTCCGAGATCAACTGTCAACTCACGGAAGTAGTAGGAACAGAACTGAGGCTTGAGACCAACAATCCTAAGAGTCTATAGATTAGTAACATGTGATCCTGATAGAAAGACGAGAAGCCTAGTTCTTAATCCCTGTAGAAAAGAAGAGGCTGACTCAGATCAGAAAGGCATAAGGTATAAGGAGTAAAAAGAGCCTTACGTTCCCTTCCACAATCAATTCCCTTACATAACTAAAGCAATTCTAGACACAACTTCGACCAGTTTGGCTTCGTAATCCTACAGGTAGTCAGGCTCTGATACCAAAGCTGTCAGGACCCCGATCCTAAGTCACACCGATCTAGCATGTAACACATCATATCACCTTGTGGCCTCACGCACGGTATTCCCACGGGTGCCACCTTACCTGGCCCAGACCGTTTGCGCCTTTTGGCTGATGTATATGATAGTGTCGCTAGCATCCATATGACAGAGAACCCGGGCCAACATGACTAGTCATGAACCCAAAGTGGCACTGACTTACGGGGACATGCATACATGAACCAGCATCAGTGTGTGAATCCGGGCTGTAGCAACTGCGCTAACAGGACTCCGAGTACCCGGGCTGTAGCAGGCTAGCAGGACTCCGGAAGTCACCGTGTGACATTTCCCCAAAGGGACAGACACAGGAACGAAGTGGATCACATGCCGACCAGTCTAAGTGTTCCGGAGCAGTAGTAACTGGGCTAGCAGGACTGCGGTAAACCGGGCTGTAGAAGACTACCATGGCTCAGTGGAAGCACTAGACTACATTTCCCCATAAGAGAGGCTACCAAGGATAAACAACTAGGTTGTCAGATCCTACACACTATATGCCCGATATGTCCAAATACAACATGGCATCACAACAAAACTCTACGACTCAAAGTATTTATTCATTAGGCTCCGAAGAGCCAATTATTACAAACATGGATCTCATGACCCAACATACAGAGCATACAAGAAACAAGCACATGCGGAAGCTTAACTTGTCTGAGTACAGACAACTACAAATGAAAAAGGCTGAGAAGCCTGACTATCTACAAGATCCTACCGAGGGCACAAGATCGTAGCTGAGGTAACAAGCGAAATGTCAAAGTCCATGCGGAACTACTACCGAGACTGAAGTCTCTCTACAAAAACATAAATTAATCAAATGTGAGTACAAATGTACCCAACAAGACTTACATCAGAACTATCTACATATGCATCAGTATCAACAAAGGGGGTGGTGGAGTTTAACTGTAGCAAGCCAGCTTTGACTCGGTGGCTATCCTGAACTACGACTACAAGTAACTCTTTTGAGGTGGCGCACACAAGTCCACATATTCACCATCTCAATACACCACTATGGATCCGCTCCCGTCTCCCTACGAGAACGCCATCCATAGCACTCATGCTTATCTTGCGCATTTTAAAATATACACTTTCACTTGTCTATGAACTATACATGCAACCCAGAAGTCCTTTACCGCGGACACGGCTATTCAAATAGATCATTTATAACCCTGCAGGGGTGTACTTCTTCACACACGCTCTCGCCACTTACCACCATGTACATGTCGTGTATCTCGGCAACCTTAAAGCGGAAGCCTGGCGAGGGAGTCAGCCACGACCTGACTAACCACACAAGTCTCTAGTCCTGGTTTATTGCCTATTCGGGTTCCATCCGCGAGGAGATCCGGCCAAGGTTTCGCTCACAACCCCAAACGATGTGTGCAGGGTTCCCGAGACACCAAACAGGCGCCCGACACACCGTGCCACAGTGTATCTACCACATCATAGACCACCCCTAGGGTCAGCGCTACGCACAGCCTCCAACACATATCCTACAAACACTAGAAACTAGTTGCAACTCCTCGACAGAGGGCAAGGGCAATTAATAAGTCGAGAGGGTCCATTGGTTTCGGGCCCAATGCGTGGTAGTAGATGTTCATGGATCACAAACACAGAACTCAATTCCTAAGGATGGCTTCAATGAGACAACCCACCATGTACTCCTACATGGGCTCTCACCGCTACCTTTACCAAATCGTGTTCACACACTTAGCTCACACACAGTAGGACATGTTCATCACCATTCCAATTCGTCCCCGATGAATCAGACCTGACTCAACTCTAAGCAGTAGCAGGCATGACAAATAAGCATGAATGAGTAGGCACATCAGGGCTCAAACAACTCCTACTCATGCTAGTGGGTTTCATATATTTACTGTGGCAATGACAGGTCATGTAGAGGAAAAGGGGTTCAACTACCGCAGCATGTAATAGTTGAATCGTTGTTGTCCTAATGCAGTAAAAGAGAGCATGAGGGAGAGAGTGAGATTGTATCAGAATGAACAAGGGGGTTTTGCTTGCCTGGCACTTCTGAAGATAGTATATCTCTTCATCGGTGTCATCGAACTCATCGTTGGAACATACGTCTACCGAGGGGGAACAAATACCGGCAACAGAGAATAAACACAATCAATCCGATGCAACAATATGATGCATGAATGTGACATGGCAATATGCTATGATTTGAGCTAATGCAGCTAGCAATGATTTAAATGGAGTTGGTTTGAATGCAAGATTCAAATTCAAACTCCACATAGGGCATTTCAACTGCCATTAATTCAAATTGTCATATACAGTAGCTTTAGGTTGCTCAAACATGCATGGGAATGCCATAAACATATTCTTTGGATTTTTCTGATAATTTTTCATATATAATTCATCCCATTTGGAGTTACAGATTAATTTCTATGAATTTTAGAAGTTTTAACTATTTTTTGGAATTTCCTGTATAAGAATAAATCCAGTAAATGATTTATTGCGTCAGCATTGCGTCAGGGTGATGTCAGCTGTCAACGGGGATGGACTAGGTCAAACCTGACCAGTGGGTCCAGCGTGTCAGTGTCATAAGACTAACTAATTTTAGTTAGTCCTAATCCTAGGTTAATTAGCAGGGCAGGCCCCACCTGTCATAGACCCAGGGGGTCAAACTGGGGTCAACCCGGTTCAAACTCGCCAGAGTTGACCTGGGGCTTGTCGCCGGCAGGGCCAGGGATGGCGGAGAGGTGTGGGTTTCATGCTCCGGTGACCAAAACGACGGCGGAGCACATCTACGTGACGCGGGGAGTGAGCCGCGTCGAGTAGTGGCAGTGGGTGGACCTGGGGCCGCCGGAATCGTCGCCGGCGACGACCTTGGCGGTCGTCGGAGTTCGGGTGAGGTCGAACCTGTCGCTAGGGGGCACGGCAAGGTGCGTGGAGTGGTGCTACGGCATCCTGGGAGTGCGGTGAGTGCGATGGCATGCTCGGTTGGGCACTACAGTGACTGTCGCCACGGCGGCGAGGGTGTAACACCCACGATGCGGCTATAACTACCACATGTCGGAGCACGACTTAGAGGCATAACCGCATTGTAGGCATGTCGCAAGAGGGGTAATCTTTACACATCCCATGTACTGAATAAGAAAGAGGTACAGAGTTGGCTTACAATCGCCACTTCACACAATACATGAATATAGCATTACATCAACCAAATACCAACAAGGTCCGACTACGGAACCCAAAATGAAGAAGACTACCCCAAATGCTACACAGATCCCTGATCGTCCCAACTGGGCTCCACTACTGATCAAAAGGAAGCGAAACAACAAAACGAATAAGGTCTTCATCAAGCTCCTCCATGAGCTCGGTTGCGTCACCTGCACGGTTTCATCAGCACCTACAAACTGGTTTTGGAAGTATCTGTGAGTCACGGGGACTCAGCAATCTCGCACCCTCGCGATCAAGACTATTTAAGCTTATGGGTAGGTAAAAGGTATGAGGTGGAGCTGCAGCAAGCACTAGCATATATGGTGGCTAACATACGCAAATGACAGCGAGGAGAGAAGGCAAAGCACGGTCGTGAACTAGAAGTGATCCTAGACTACTTACATTCAAGCATAACTCCAACACCATGTTCACTTCTCGGACTCCGCCGAGAAGAGACCATCACGGCTACACACGCGGTTGATGCATTTTAATTAAGATAAGTATCAGGTTTTCTACAACCGGATATTAACAAATTCCCATCTGCCCATAACCGCGGGCACGACTTTCGAAAGTTCAAAACCCTGCAGGGGTGTCCCAACTTAGCCCATCACAAGCTCTCATGGTCAATGAAGGATATTCCTTCTCCCAGGAAGACTCGATCAGGCTCGGAATCCCGGTTACAAGACATTTCGACAATGGTAAAACAAGAGCAGCAAAGCCACCCGAATGTGCCGACAAATCCCGATAGGAGCTGCACATATCTCATTCTCAGGGCACACCGGATTGTCCAAGGTTCAGGTAGGCCAGCCCAGAGTTTCCCCTGGTGGCCACCGGCAGCTGACAGGTTGGACCAACACTCAGAGGAGCACTGGCCCGGGGGTTTAAAATAAAGATGACCCTTGAGTCTGCAGAACCCAAGGGAAAAAAGGCTAGGTGGAAAATGGTAAAACCAAGGTTGGGCCTTGCTGGAGGAGTTTTATTCAAAGCAAACTGTCAAGGGGTCCCCATAACACCCAACCATGTAAGGAACGCAAAATCAAGGAACATAACACCGGTATGACGGAAACTAGGGTGGCAAGAGTGGAACAAAACACCAGGCATAAGGTCGAGCCTTCCACCCTTTACCAAGTATATAGATGCATTAATTAAATAAGAGATATTATGATATCCCAACAAAATATCCATGTTCCAACAAGGAACAAACTCCATTCTTCACCTGCAACTAGCAACGCTATAAGAGGGGCTGAGCAAAGCGGTAACATAGCCAAACAACGGTTTGCTAGGACAAGGTGGGTTAGAGGCTTGACATGGCAATATGGGAGGCATGATATAGCAAGTGGTAGGTATCGCAGCATAGGTATAGCAAAAGAGCGAGCAACTAACAAGCAAAGATAGAAGTGATTTCGAGGGTATGGTCATCTTGCCTGAGATCCCGCAAGGAAGAAGAACGAGTCCATGAAGAAGACAAACGGGCGTAGATGAACGGATCCTCACAACTCCGGAATGAAACCGAAGCTAACGCGAGAAGTAACCCGGAAAGCAGCAAACAACATAGTAAACAACCATCACATAAACATGGCATGATGCACAACCAAGTATGAGGCATGTCCGGTTTAATGAAGCATGGCATGGCAAAGTGCACAAACAAAACTACAAGTTAAGTGGAGCCCAATATGCAACGAGTTGCTTATTGACGGAACACCACATCAATTATTTAGTTCACTCTCGGTTAGGTACTCAACAATATTAAATGTTGTTTAAACATGGCAAGAGGTGAGGCATAACAACACTACATCATCTAAACAATTTAAATGGGGCCGGATATAACAAATAACGAATCCGGTAAATCCCCATATGCCTTAGTAATTTAATGCAACAACAATTTAAACATTTTAATTGTTGTTATCATGATGCAGATGACATGAACAAGTTTATGCAATTTTTATTAAAAGTTGACAAGAGCATTATGTAGCATTTGTCACCATGGTGGAAAGGAAAGGGGTGTCACGGCAACGATAACGAAAATGGTGTTGTGGGAGTCCTGGATTAGGGGGTCTCCGGACAGCCGGACTATCTCCATTGGCCGGACTGTTAGACTATGAAGATACAAGATTGAAGACTTCGTCTCATGTCCGGATGGGACTCTACTTGGCGTCGAAGGCAAGCTAGGCAATACGTATATAGATATCTCCTCCTTTGTAACCGACCTTGTGTAACCCTAACCCTCTCCGGTGTCTATATAAACCGGAGGGCTTTAGTCCGTAGGATAACAATCACAACATACAATCATACCGTAGGCTAGCTTCTAGGGTTTAGCCTCTCTGATCTCGTGGTAGATCTACTCTTGTAACACCCATATCTTCAATATTAATCAAGCAGGACGTAGGGTTTTACCTCCATCAAGAGGGCCCGAACCTGGGTAAAACTTCGTGTCCCTTGCCTCCTGTTACCATCCGGCCTAGACGCACAGTTCGGGACCCCCTACCCGAGATCCACCGGTTTTGACACCGACATTGGTGCTTTCATTGAGAGTTCCGTTGTGCCGTCGCCACAAGGAAGGATGTCTCGCCCCGTCTTTAAAGACGGCACTATCACCGAGGGAGCCCTGGCTATCGGCCAAACTCTCCGGCTTGGTGGTTTTCTTATGACCGCCTGTTCGGCCGCTGCGCCGACGATGACTTCTCGGGTCATCGAAAGCAATCTTCACATCAACTCGGAACTCGTCGAACAGTTAGATCCAATGGAGCTCTCTTCCCTGAACGAGCTCTTGGATCGTATCGCCGCCCTGGGAGTCACTACAGACTACGATCAGATTGGGCCTAAACCCGATCTAAGAGAAATTAACTCTCCCCAGGTCACCCATCATGTTGCAGTGGTGAAAGAGCAATGCCGCAAAACTTCATCTATCTTAAGGACTAGCTACGTCCGGATTCCCGATCCCTCCAAGCCGGATACCCGCGGAGGGGAGGACGTCACTCAAAGCCTGAACCCACAATCAGGCAGTGGGCCAGATTTACCGGAAAACATCCAAGAATCCAAACTTTCGAGTTCGGAAACTCCTTGGCCGCTGAGCCTCAGATTGGGTGAGGATTCGGATTCAATTCCACCCACCCACCCAAACACACGCGATCTATCCTAAATTAGGCAAGAGCCCGAAGAAACAGTACACCATTACTAGGCCAGATTCCTACAACTAGGAAAAGGGCTATAGATAGGATTGACACTAATTGCGCACCAGGGAAGTAGTGCGCCACTACTATATACTAATGGCGCACCAGTTGGTGATGCATCATTAGTGTGGAAGACACTAATGGCACACCAGAAACTGGTGCGCCACTAGTGATAAATTTTTTTTCATTTTTACATACATACTAATGGCGCATCCTACCTCTGGTGCGCCATTACTAGTTCTAACTAGTAATGGCGCACCAGACATGGAGTGCGCCAGTACTGAATTTTTTTTATTCTTTTTTTTTGCAAAACTACTAATGGCGCACCGCCTCACAGTGCGGCATTACTAGTTTAAACTACTAATGGCGCACCCTGTAGAAGTGCGCCATTAGTATATATTTTGATATCATGAATATTTTTAAATATCAGGGGCACTTTTTGATATCATGAATATTTTTAAATTTCATGGGCAATTTTTGAATTCATGAATATTTTTTCAAATTTGATGATATTTTTTCATATTCAATATGATAAAATATTGAATATTCATGAGGACACTCGATCTCGATCCCCCTCCATCTCGATCTCGATTCCCCCTCCATCTCGATCTCGATCCCACCCGCGCCTCCTCTCCCCTCTTCATTTTTTAAAAAAAAATAATAATAATGTGTAGACTACAATTGTTGTTAAACAACAATTATTAATGTTTTTATAAAAAAAATATTACTGTTTCATATTCATATTCATTTTCTAAAAAATTATTACATGCAACAAAAAAAATTACCTATGGCGCACCACTGGCTGGTGCGCCATTGTTATATATAAAAAAAAGATTACTAAAGGCGCACCTCTGCCCAGTGCGCCATTGCTATGTAAAAAAAGATTACTAATGGTGCACCGATTGCTGGTGCGCCATTAGTAAGATTCACCCTAGCTAATTCCCTCCCTCTCGCCAGATCCCCTTCATCCCTCTCCCTCGCCCCCTAGCTAATTCCCCCCGCTGCCCCGACCCACGCCGCCGCCGACGACCCCCTGCACCCTCCCCCGCTCCACCGCCGCCGCCGACCCCCTGCACCCTCCCCGGGCCCGCTCCACCGCGGCCGTCGACACCCCGCACCCTCCCCCGCTTTTTGATAATATTTTCAAATAACAATTTGATGATATTTTCAAATAACAAATTTGATGATATTTTCAATTAAAAATAAAAAACAAATTTGATGATATTAAAAAAACAAATTTGATGATATTTTATGATATATTTTGTTCTAGTCCTCATGAAAATAACAAATTTGATAAAAAAATTATTAGATGCAACAAGAAATAATAAAAAAAGAAGTTACTAATGGCGCACCAGAGGAGGGTGCGCCATTGCTATCAGAAAAAAAAAGTTACTAATGGCGCACCAGAGAATGGTGCGCCATTGCTATGAGTGTTTTTATGGCGTACCCCTCGACGGTGCGCCATTACTAACATTCCCCCCTCTATAGCTGGACACCCGGCCCTTCGCCCGATACCTCCTTCCCTCTCCCTCGCCAGATCCCCTTCCATCCCTCGCCACACCCGCTCCGGCTCCCCCGCGCCGCCGCCCCCGCTCCCCCGCGCCGCCGCCCCCGCGCCCCCTGACCCGCGAAGCACGTGGCCGTCGGCCTCCCCACGACCATCTGAGGCGCGCAGGAGGACCGCCGTCGTCTTCCTCTTCGACTACGAGGACCCGAACGAGCTCGGACACCCTCGAGCCACCCCTTCGACACCGCCGCCGACCCCGACCCCTCCGGCGACTGGCCACGCCCGCCCAGGTACCTCTCCTCCTTCCTCCCTCTCCACCCTTCCTCCCCATTCCCTCCCTCCCTAGTTCTTCTTGCTATATGGATCAGAACATATGGAGCATTACTATTGCTATATGGAGCATTACTATTGTTCTTCTCTAAACCATTACCATTCCCTCCCTCCCTAGTTCTTCCTCCCCATTAATTTGCAGGATCAGAACAAGTTTGTAACAGGATGCTCTACAATGTTGATTAGGTGCATTACTATTGCTATATGGAGCAGCAATTTACTATTGCTATATGCTCTAGTTTGTATCAATGTGATTGTAGTTTTTGTTGTCATCAAGTTTAGTTGATGTTTATTTAAATATAGCTTATATGATCAGCCACTCTATGTATGATTGTGGCTTGAAGGTTCTGGAAGAACGTTTTTCCTTCAAATTCTATCTGGTGGCATTGTCCTAGACTCCCTAGTTGTGTTGTTAATTGTGCTTCTATTAAAAGAATTGGGAGTTACTCACTGTACTAGAACTCTGTAGGTTGAATTTTGGTTAACTAATACTGACGTTATGAGAATGTAAGCACCTATTATTGCTACTGATATCATTGGCTCATTGCTGCCTTTGTGCAATGCAGAACTGTTAAGAGTGATTTGGAGGATTCAAGATTCTGTGAAGCTCTTTTGACATTTAAAACTTAGAACTGAAGGTACTTAATAAACTCAAAAGCATTGATGATAACTCTTGTTGCCTAGAAACAGAGGTAGTTTACATATTGCATTGCTGGTGTTTGTTTATGTTCAGAGTTTAAGCATGTGTAGTGTAGTGTAGTGAGCTTGTTCTAGTGTAGTGAGGTCTGAACCATTGCACGATGTAGTGTAGTGTAGTGAGCTCTGAACCATGTTTAGTGTTGAGTACTTCAAGTTTACTGAACCTATTCATTTTTGTGGACTTAGTGAACATGATAAGACAAGCCAGATGCTCTATTTTTAATTAACAGTAATCCATGATCAGCAACAGTTTCTTTCACTAATTTTCAGTTAACAGCAATCCATGATTTTTTTTCAGCTAAAACTATTCATGATTTTTTGTTGGGTGACCTATTATATCTGGAATGGAAGCTCACATAAGTTGAGCTGATTTTTGTCCATATGAAAGCAGAGGACCATATGGTCTATGGCCTTTTCATCCATATGAAAGTAGAGGCACATTGTGGTGCTAGTTTGCTGGGTTTTGTCTCTGACAATCGTGTCGTGATGATTTTGCAGGTACCCCGAGAGGCCCTTGAGTTTGCCGGAATGTCGATTAACTTCCGTTCCGGAAAATTTGGGTACTCCATATGTCTTATTTTCAGCAAAGGTCATGCTGAAATTTTCCGTGAATTTTAGCATGACTTTGCTAAAAATCGGACATATGGGGTACTTGCTACTAATGCATGGGCCGGGGTATCTTAGTACTTAATTAAGTAGGATCAACTGCCCCGCCATTCTTGTTGCATTAAACCATAGGTGGCAATAGAGCCAAGTGATTAGGCCCAACTTAGAATTCTCGTTAGCATCGATAAACCCTAGATGATAAACCCAACATAGGTGGCAATAGAGCCAAGTGATTAGTGCCAAGTGATTAGGCCCAACCTAGGGTGCCTCGGCATCGATAAACCCTAAATGATGAAAACTTAACTTCGCTTCTATAGGGTGCCTCGGTGTCAATGAGAACCTAAATGATGTACGCTTAGGCTTTTAGGGTGCCTCGACGTCGACAAAACCTAAATGATGAAAGCTTAGGCTTTTAGGGTGCCTCGATGTCGCCAAACCCTAAATGAGAAAACCTCGGCTTTTAGGGTGCCTCGGTGTCGATAAGAACCTAAATGATGAAAGCTTAGGCTTTTAGGGTGCCTCAGCGTCGACAAACCCTAAATGATAAAAGCTTAGCTTTTAGGATGCCTTAGTGTCGACAAACCCTAAATGATGTAGTTTTGAATTATGAACGTAGGATATGTCGTCATCATCATCGGACGACGAAAGGGACAACGAAAGTCTCCCGGCGGAGTGCGACTGGTGCCACGACGATCGAGGTCTGTGCGACATGCCTCACCTGGACGATGATCGGCGCTTCAGCATTAAGCTCGAGGAGACCATCGAAGTTGAAACGGTACACAACGACGACAAGTGTTATTTTCATAATTAAGCATGACTTCAACTATTTCAATGTGTAATTTTCATCTTTTACAATTCGAGTATAGCTTATCCCATGCCATGCAAGACGCTATGTCTTGGAGAGGATGGATTTTGAAGACCATGAAATTTCTGAAACAAAGAAAATTCACCTAAGGACTCATCACGATGTGGACTTTGAAGTAAATCTATATAATTCTGAGAGCGTAACCCATTTTGCTTGCAAAAATTGGGAAGCATTTTGCAAGATGTATGGTTTTGATGAGGGTATGCTTATCACCATGGATCTTGGTAATCCTGACATCAACCAAGACAATATGGACATTTGGGTCCTTGTTGATACGCCTCCAGTTCTACCGCTATGTGAGTTTCTCAAACATAGTTATTAGTTAATTTATATTGTTTATTTCAAAATAGTTGACAGCTTATTTCCATTGACAGCTTATTTTTATTGTTCAAAGAATGTGCTGGAGATGGTAGACAAAACCCACTACACCGATGGCTCCGAATTAACAACTTACAAGGAGAAAAATCATTTGGTCGGATTTTGTACTGACATTGAGAATTACAATATCTACAATCAAACTCCTCAACATTATGGTAAATAAGTGCCACTAGTGCATGTGTTCAACTACGGTAACTACCATGGAGATACCCTGGTAAGATTTTTACTATTACGACATCCGTGCATCTTTTGCATACTTCTAAAACTAGTACATCATTGCTAACTATGAAGTTATTACTATGTTTTTCAACAGATAATCCCAGAGAATTGTGTGCCTCATATGATGTATCTAAAAGGTAGTGTTAATGTTTTGAACATACAGCCAGGTCGTCCTACGAATCTCAACTGTCCATACGAGATTTCTAAAAGAAGTGGAGACATGAAAATCAAAGGATGGAAAAAATGTATGGACAGTCGTAAGGAGCTTCTTGGAAGCAAAAGGAAGCGAAGCGCAAGAATTGGAGACAGGATGTTCTCCATTCTCCATAATGGAGAGTCAGGGTCTATATTGTTTTATGCTATTTTAGCTTAAATAGGGTATTTAGGTCCTGCCTAATACTGATGATCATGTGCTAAGAACAATTAAGTAGGGTTGGTTCGAAGACTATCGAGATGATGATCGTATGACTTGTTATGAATAACGAGTAGAAGTTGTATGATGATGATTAGTAGGACTTGTTAGGATTAGTATTACTTCCAACAAACTCGATACTCGCGGTCTCGAGACTTGTAATGTTTTATCTTTGTTCGGTCTTTTGAATTTGGAGGCTAATATGATGAATTGTATTCGGAGACTAATCTTCTATTGTATTTGATGAATCTGCTGTTGTTGTGTGCTACTGTCTATATTCTGTTAAATAATATATTTTGTAACGTGTGCAAAAACTAGAAAAGTAAAAAAAATAAAACCTAATATTCATACTAATGGCGCATCACTACAGAGTGCGCCATTAGTATGCCAAGTATACTAATGGCGCATCCATCCGCAGTGCGCCATTAGTGTGCCAAAGCACATGGTTAAATATGGCCCCTGGGAGGCACACTAATGGCGCATGGTGTTATATACTAATGGCGCACTGGATGGTGCGCCATTAGTATACCAGATACTAATGGCGCACCAGTGGTGCGCCATTAGTAAAAATTACTAGTGGCGTGCTACTAATGGCGCACCGGTGATGCGCCATTAGTAGGCAAAACCGGTGCGCCATTAGTAGGCCTTTTCCTAGTAGTGGGCCTCCTGGTCAAGAACAGGATAAAGGACTGCCGTGAGGAAGACGCAATTTCATTCTTCTGCAATAACTGCATGGACAAGGGAATTCTCAATGCCATAAGTCGTCGCGAAATTACACACTTTGCCGACTTGGTGTCCATAGTGTGAAAGTATTGCGCGATGGAAAGCGCCTGGAAAACCGAAATAAAATTTTGGGATAATCCGGCCCTGAATACAAACCCAGTCCGAAATAAAAGGGTGCATTATCACAATACACCTGGGTTAACTACCAAAAAGCAAAAGCCCTCTACGGGGAAAGGAACCGTACTGGAGGGATGGCTCAACGGACCCTGCAAAATTCATAGTACAACGGATGCGATACCAATGCACAGCCTTAGAGCATGCTGGATACTCCGGCAGGTGGCAAAAGTGGTGAGGATCTACTCCTCCCAAAAACCACAGAGCACCACCCCGAGGACAACAGTACGGTCTTAACGGTCTTCGAGACCTTTGCGTCAAATAAAAGACGGAAGCGAACACTCCGCAGCACGTCCGAAATCTGCCACATAGCAGAAACAAATCCTTGGAGCGACACGGCTATTACCTTCAATGCTAGTGACGAACCTAAATTCCGAACAGCCCGAGTACCAGCCGCACTGGTCCTCAGTCCAATCGTGGACGGCTTTCGACTCACCAAGGTACTCATGGACGGCGGCAGCGGATTAAACCTCATCTACGAGGAAACTCTTCAAAAGATGGAAATAGACTGGAGCCGCATTAAGCAAAGCAGCACAACCTTTAGAGCAATCATCCCAAGTCGGGAAGCACGCTGCACCAGAAAAATCACACTAGATGTGGTATTCCGCACGCCGGATAATTACAGGTCCGAAGAAATTACATTCCAAGTGGCCCCGTTCAGTAGCGAGTACCACGCTCTACTAGGGCGGGAGGCGTTCACAATCTTCCAAGCCATACCCCATTACGGGTACATGAAGCTCAAAATGCCCGGGCCCAATGGAATCATCACTCTTGTTAGTGATCCGGACATAGCACTCCGCGTCGAAAATAAGACAACTGCACTGGCCCTTGAGGCACTATCCGAGGCCCTAGCGGCCGAAGAACTAACTGCGATGCGCTCCACAGTAAACAGGGACGGCGTGATACTCGATAAAAGATCCAAGTCCACCTCCTTTAAGCCGGCGCACGAAATAGTCAAATTCCAAGTTGATCCAATGGACCCTACAAAAACAGCTTCCACTGGGGCACAATTAAACCCTGATGTTGATGCCACACTACGAGAGTTCCTACACGAGAACTGGGATATTTTTGCCCGGCACCCTTCAGACATGCCAGGAATCCCACGCAGGCTGGCCGAACACAGCTTAAATATCATAAAAGGGTTCAAGCTAGTCAAGCAGGCTCTTAACGTTTCTCCGAGCCTAAAAGACAAGCCATGGGAGAGGAGCTAGCCAAGCTATTGGAGGCCAGATTCATCAGAGACATAAAACATCTGGACTGGCTAGCAAACTTGGTGATGGTACCAAAGAAGGACAAATCCTGGCGCTTGTGCATCGATTTTAAAGACCTTAACAAGGCCTGCCCAAAGGATCCCTTCCCCCTCCCCCGCATCGATCAAATAATCGATGCTACCGCAGCACATGATTCATTGTGTTTCCTCGACGCATACTCCGGCTACCATCAAATCAAAATGGCAGAGCCAGACCAAGCCGCAACGGCGTTCCGGTTCTGATAGATCATGGAGATACCGGTGTAAAGGAAGGGTGACGAGAGCGTGCAAAAGATGGTGGGGTGATCTCGGTTACCGGGTTCCCATGGATGAATGGCATGGCAACGAGGAGGACCGAGCAAGTGAAAACTCGGACATGGTGCAATCATAGGGTGCAACTCATACATCGCAAGCATTCATCCACGGGCGTCGTCACGATGGTTATACCTTCGAAGTGTGCAAACGGGACGGTTCTCGTTCGTCGTGGTACTTGGCGATTTCGGAGACGGGGGAGGACGAACTTGGCGGTCCTCGTAGAACTAGTACTTGGCGTTATCTCCGGTTGGTGTCGGGCATCGAGGTAGTTGGCGTAAAACCTTGTAGTCGTGCGGGCGGTCTTAGCAGTCCAACTCAAAGCCACGAAGAAGCACAAGACACCCAGCACAAGGAGGGCAGGAATGGTCGAACGGTGCAGGACCGAAGCTCCGACGAGGTGGAACCCAACGAGGCAAGGTCGGACGGGGCTTGAGGGGAAGCTGGTGGCGTCGGAGTCCTTTGCTCAAGCACAAAGGGACGATGGCGGCTTGAGGCAGAGGGGAACATGACGGGGCGGACGACAGCGGCAAGCTCGCTGGCACGCCTGGTGGCGGATCTCGCCGGGCGACGGAGGCACGGCGCTGTTGAATGGAGGCCATGGCAGATGGGGGTGGCGCGGAGCAGCAACCTGCTGCTGGTCGCCGATGCGGACGAGGCAAGGGGCGGCGAAGCGTCATGGCTGAGGGAGCAAAGGGGGAGGCCGAGCAGGGCATGCTGGTGGCCCTGTGGGCGTGACGGCGGCGAGGAGGCCAACGGGCTCTGGCCTGGTTCCTGGACCGAAGGAGGAGGGAGGATGAGGGGCGCGCGGGATCGGGCGTGGGGCGAGGACTTCTGCGGGAGGAGGACGAGGGAACCGAGCGCCACTCCTCCTGGTGTGTGGGGTTGGCTGCGGTAGGGGAGGATGAGAGAGAGCGGTGAGAGGAGGGGTTGCCTAGGGTTAGAAGGGGTGCGGGCTGGGCCTTAGAGGCCGGCCTAGTAGGGAGGTAAAAGGCCAGGGCCTTGGGCCTTTTGGTGGAGATTCTAAGAGGCCAGTCAGTGCAGGCTGCCTCTCACTCTCTCCCTATTAAACTATTTCCTTTAACAGAAAAAGCATAGAGAGAAGAGAAAAGAAGAGGGGGGGTTAGGGAAAGAATTACGCACGAGGGATAATTTTTACGGACTCGTCAAGATGTGCACGGTCCATGAAAAAATAGGAGAGGCATGATTGCAAGAATTTAATTCAAAGTCATTTGAATTTAATTCAAATGGTTTGAACAAGGACTAGGAATTAGAGGTTTCCAAAAATGTTCGGATTTTTGGTGGAGCCCCGGTAAAAGGGAAAAGAAATTTTTGGGCAAGGTTTGGAGATCAACTCGAAGCAGAAAAGGCATGGGGTTATTTTGCACGTGTATTATGATGATTCCAAATTAATGGAATATTTATAATAGCTCCCTAAATATTAGGAGGATAATGTTATAAAGAGAAGTCACTCTTCCCTCGATTTAAATGGACCAAAGATCCATGCAATTTATTTAAGTGAGTTTTAAAATGGGTTGCATGATGACATGATGCAATGCACATGATGCAAAGAACCAAACAAATCACACGACGAAACCCGGAAACCCTGGAAGGCATCTGAATCTCCGGTCTTGGGGCGTCACAGAGGGGCTCAGGCGGTGGCGCGTTTCGGTCGTCAGTGAAGCGGCGGCTAGGAGACGCAAATAGTGTAGGGAGGAAGGGGAAACAAAGAGAAGCTCACGGCGGGTCTGAGGGGTGGTCAGTGGGCTCGGGGAGGCGCTGGAGCGAGCGGGGCGGCGAGGACGATCTCCGGCGACCCGAGGAGGAAGACGATGGCGGGACGGGGATGCAGAACTCCTGGTGAAGCGTAGCTCGATGAGGAGGAAGAGGGCATTGTGGAGGAGCTTCTTGGCACGTCGGTGGGGCATATGGTGGTCGGTGGCCGCAGTGGCAGCGAGCGGCGGTGGCGAGCGCGCTTAGGTGTGCTGCGGGGAGAGAGCCGAGGAGGGGAAAGGAGCACGGGGAAAGCGTGAGGCCGTCGGGGAGGTTGCATGGCGTCTCCAGCTAGGCTCCAGCATCGATGGAAGGAGGAGGTGGCTCGGGCGCGTGCTGGCGTGCGGCGTCCTACTGGCGCGGGGAGGAAGACGCCCCTGCCCCTGGTGGGCTGGGCTATCTTACCGGGCCGCCAGCTGGCCAGGTAAGTGGGCTGCAAGGTCAGTTTCTCTCTCTCTCTTTTATTTTCTGTTTTCTGTTTTTGTCTTTGTTTCTGGATTTAGTAAAAAATACTAAATCATTAAATATAATCCTGAAATAAATTTCGGGCACTGTTGGAATTATTTCCAACAGCCCACAACCACTTCCAGAACTATTTCGGCATTTTAATTATTTATAGAAATTAAATGCCCAAATTCAAATACTGTATGAGTTCATTCAAAAATCCAAATTGATCTAGAAAAATGTGCACCATTTTTGTCAGAGGTGCTGGACCAATTTAGAAATGATGAACATTTCTAAAGAGCATTTTCGGTTCAAAGAAAAGATTTAAGTTTGAACCTAGTTGAGTTTCATTTGCTGCTAGGGTTTATCAGCCCCCATTTCAAATTAAAAAAGTAATTTAGACATGATGCATGGATGCTTGTGCCACTAATTGCAAACAATTCTAGGGCTTTGACAGTTTGTATGAGTAAATACAGTGATACAAGAGCAAAGCAGTATGCACGATAGCAATGGAATCTTAAATGAGAACAGTTGTTCTTCAGGTTTAAGCACTTGTTCTACATGAACAGAGTACAGTAAGACGCACACATATAGTACTTAAAATAAAATGAGCTCATAGACCTTACCACATTCTTGGTTCGGGACCAGTAAAGAACAAGGCATTCCCAGTCATCGTCCTGTAAATGTGTCTCAGGAGAACGTAAGGGAATTTGATGAGTTTCTTTGCCAGTGAAGTACATTTTCTTCAGGCAATTCCGATACTACCACCAAGCATTCTTGAAGATAGCAGAGGTATTAACACAGGTTACCTCATCCTGAGTTTCCAAATTGGTCCTTCTCTATAGAGAACAATGGGAAAATTTGTTGTATTATAACCATCAAGGAGGTAGAATGTATGGGACAAACCAAAGTAATTGCCATGAATAACATTTCTTACACATAACTCCTGGACAAACACCTGCAACTGGCATTTTCCTTCATCTTCAGTATAATATTTCCATGATGGGAAGATACGCACATAGGATTTAACAACACCAATGTGATAGATGCTAAACTATGAATGGCTGGTTGTGCTTCCTCCATAGGAATAGGTGTACTAACTGGTGGAGTTGGGGTTCACCATGGTAGTAGTGGCGCTTTTGTGGCACCCCGGCTCAGAGAAAACTGGAACGCCCCATATTCCAGCCTAGAGATCGAGGTGAAGTCTTTTGGAATATGACACTACTTAGTATAGAACAAACCAACTCTCTATTACAACAGAAATAGGAATACATGGTCTCCGATATAACAAAGAATAACATCGGCACGGCGACACTACGCCAAACACGCTTGCTCTATACAAGCAGCATAACAAATTGAGGCATCGGAACAACTACTGGCAGCAGAACAACGAATGGCGATGATGGACTCTAATCCGCAGGGACTCTGGTTGGAACGTTTATCCTAGCTTGCGGACACAGGAACAACACCAAACAATCAAGCAATCCTGGCACGACCTGCAAACTGGCATGACACACCAGGTCAGTACATTGAATGTACTTGCAAGCTCACAATAACCAGAAGCATTCAAGACAAATAACAGCATGGCAATTACAGGTTAAGCTGGAATTATCATGAGATCTTCAAGATAACATGGCATGAACAACATGAACATAATACTGCTAGAACAATATGAGCATAGCATGTCCCACATGATACAACTAGAACAATACGAGCATGGCATGGACATATAAACAGGATGACACAATCATGCAACATGTTGACATTATATGCACCACTTATTCTGCTCGGGTTACCATCATATGCATCACTTACCAACCTCGAACATTACACGATCATCTCAGGATCAATTCAAGCTTGGTATAAACAATACCATAGTAATCATTAAATGACCACAAGGAGCTTGATCTTTACCCACGATTCTCGCACAACATCACGAATACTTATCAACTTGGTATCCTCGATACCACGATGATCATCTCACGATCACAAGCAGAACCATTCTTGGCTCAACGGGTTACCTCGTAACCACACGGTGATCATTCATGGATCACAGCACCAACTTATCTCATCATCAAACCAGGGTTGTTATTAAGCAAGTTATTATTAATATTACTGTTGATCCATAGTGTGACTGACAAGAACTGGACCCTTATCCGTAGGCACGACTATCGATAGATTTAATACACACTCTGCAGAGGTTAGCACACTGTACCCACACCACGGAACCCATGGCCTCGCACTCCCATTAGGGTGAACCAATGGCGTTCCGACAAAACCGTCCTACTTCCATGACACTGTCCCAGCCACTCTGACCAACTCCCCTTTGGGCTAAGTCATGGGTGGCCCCGTGCCTACCAAAGACACCAACGGCCACCGTCGTGGCAAAACATAAATGGTCCCAAACGGGGTCAAGCGCGCAACACAACTCAGGCACACAAGGCTTATGCCGTCCTACCTGATCAGGGTAGCGCCCATGCATAACCTTCCCTCGTTGGAGGCACCGGCGAGAGGTATGACAATAGATCCAGTTAGGACCTTCCCAATAGGTAAGCGTGGTTGCACTGGTCAGCTCGACATGGTGGCACCATGACTCAGCCAATAGTTGTTCAAGTTCAATTTAATCTCGTTAAACTTGAATGCAATATGCTGAGCCATGATAAAATAACATGATGCAAATTACAATGCATACACATGATATCAACATAACACATGGAGGTGCAACATAACTATTAACCATATCAACAATGAATCATATCCAACTGAGCATGGCATACTGACTAGCATGAACATCACAAGTACATACTTCTCAGAAACATAGCATGACCACTAGCATCAACAATAAATATCTTGCAAGCACATATCAACAATGTCATCTGTCGGTGTTCTGGGAACGGGAGTCCCCATACTTGCCTGCCTGTGGCCTGCGGCGTGGCGGAGCCAGCAGGTCGTACATCACATCTTCACCAACAAAGCATCCAAGACCCTCGTGAGGTGGACGACGTAAGACCTCCTCCCGAGCGGCCTAGTCAGGCAAGCTCGTGAGGGGCGGAGATATCAAGGCGAAGCGAACCTCAGGAGGCTCTCGTGACGTGAGCCATGACGATCGGCACCAGGCGGGCGCCAGCGCATGCATCATCCTTGTTTCCTCTTTGGTGCAAAGGGGGCAGGCGCAGCCGCGGAGTACCGAGGCATCAGGAAAAGGTTTCCATTTTGGTGCAACAAGACCAAGACCATGGACTGCAAGACGGAGGTCATCGTGGAGCCCAAGACGGCGTCACCACCAGAGCCTTTCACAGGCGCAGACTACCTTTTGTCAGGATAGCTTGTACTAGTTGTCCCCCTTTAAATTAGCCCACCATTGTTGGCTCCCTTCCCGCTCAATATTTGGGAAGAGGACCAGGGCCTCTATAAATAGGAATAGCCACCACCATAGTAGGGAGGAAGGAGACCCAGAGATCTCATCTGACACAGAGAGAGACACAAGTCGGAAAGCACAAGAACACCTCAACCTCAGGAGGCTGTTCTTTCCCTTGTATTGTTCATCATCAGCCCAAGAGGCAATCCACCACCACCACACTGGAGTAGGGTATTACACCACAATGGTGGCCCGAACTAGTATAAACCCCGTGTCTTTCTGTGTTGTGAGTTTGTTGAGTCCATCCGCAAGATCTTAGCGAGCTAGAGCGTAGATTGGTAGGAGGGAAAGACTTCGCGCGCACCCCAGTGTTCGAACCTTAAGGGTTAGCTAGAGCACCACATCCAACATTTGGCATGCCAGGTAGGGGTGCGCTGTAGCTTCCTTTCCATCAGTCCATCGCTCCGTCGCTCCGTCGTATCCACGTCGGACGCTCGCCGTGCTCGAGCTGAGCGTTGGGCTGCCCTCGCCGCCCGCGTCGCTCAGACGGCTCCTGTCGGCGGGCCACCTTGTCGTTCCCCGTCCCTCGCCGCCAACGCTGCCACCAGCCCGGTGGGTAACGTGCAGCAGTCATCCTCGCAGCATCCTTTGGTGCGGCAGGACGGCCGCACTGCTACTCCATCACTCACCCCTGCTGGTTCTTCGTCCCACGCGCACCGCGCTCCCATGGAGGCATGGGCCTCGTGAGGACCGCTGGTAGGACCAACCTCGCGAGGGCGCCTGGAGAGACCGGCCTCGTGAGGATCGCCCCCAGGGTAACGTGGTCTTCCCCCGTTGCCGCCACTAAGAAGGAACGACGACCACCACCAGGACGAGGGGGCTGGGGTCTTCAAGGAGCCGCGTGCGATCTCTTGCATCTTGGGCGGTGCTCAGGCCTCAGCCTCTCAGCGCATCTTCAAACAGTTCGCTCGCGAGGTGAACGCGGCGCTCCCTAAGCTCGAGGCCACGCGCCCGCTCAAGTGGTCCCAATGCGCCATCACCTTCGACTCGGCCGACCAGCTCAAGTGCGCAGCCACCGCTGGCACACTCCCTATGCTGTGCTCCCCAGTCATCAGCAATGTGCAAGTCACCAAGACTCTCATCGACGGCGGCGCAGGGCTCAACGTCCTATCCGTCGACACGTTCGACAACCTCCAAGTGCCCTATGAGCAGCTCCAGCCAACCAAACCTTTCTCAGGAGTGACTGACGGTTCCACCACACCGATAGGGCAAGTCCGCCTGCCTGTCACCTTCGGGGAGCGCAAGAACTACCGCACCGAGCTCATCGACTTCGACGTCGCGCACATCCTCCTGCCGTACAATGCCATCCTTGGGTATCCAGCCATGGCGAAGTTCATGGCAGTCACTCATCACGGCTACAACGTTCTCAAGATGCCAGGAAGCGAGGGAATCATCATGGTCCCATGTGAAGAAAGGGATGTGGTGTGCTCCCTTGAGCGCGCCTTCCAAGCCGCAGCAATCGACAACCCTGACAGCAGAAGTGAAGGCCCTCCGGAGACCATCCCCAAGAAGAAGCTGCCCCGCCGCGTAGGACCCCAAGAAGATGGCGTCGCGTCAGGAGCCTTGTCAGGATCAGCACCCACTCCAGGGGCGCCTCCCTCCACTATATAGGAAAGCGCGCCTGGCACCCTCCTCAGGCAGGACTTGGGGGCTCTCTCCTGGAGAGCCTCAGACCTTACCAACCTCACGAGGGAGGCGCTTGGGCACCACTTGGAAGCATGCTTCACGACACGCTTTCCTCACAAGAGCACAGGGCAAGGAGTGCCCACCACCCAGGAGTTCATCACAAGACCACTCAAGAGCTACAAGACGCGAGAGCCATGCGCGGCGACAGCCGCTCACCAAGCGCGGCTCACCATCCAGGCGAGGGTGCTGAACTGCGTGTCTGCATTGATGTCCCAGGGCTTAACAGGGACGCATCTCAGGAACGCTTCTGGCCATCACGTGCGGGCCACTGTGAGGGTCCACCACACAACTACGTTCGCATGCCCTTCGGCTTGCCGAGCGTGGCGTCGGCCTATCAGCGCAACGTGCGGCAAGTCCTGGCGGCTCAGGAGGCCAGGTTCCACGCCGTTCTGGAGGAGATGGAGACGGTCTTCAGGGAACCTCCTGAGCCCCCAGAGCCTCCCGAGGCTCAGGGTCCCGGTGGCTCATGAGGAGCCATTCCTTCAACGTGTGGCTTCACCTGCACCAACTCTACTTCGTCTACAGAACCAGGTGACATCTTCCAAGTTCATTTAAGCTGGGAGCGCCCCTCGGGCTGCATTATTCCCAGGCCACACGGGTCCGTCCCTGTGGCATGTATCCCTTTTGCTTATGTCTTTGGCTTACCTTGTTGGGGGCGCCCCTCGGGCTGCATCATTCCTAAGACGCTCGGGCCAGACCCGGTGGCATGTATCTTCCTGCATTTACCTAAGTCGATCTGCTCTTCATGCTTAACTTGCCAACTGCTATCACTTGCTCGATCATCGCCTTCCTCAGGGCCTCTACACAGGCACGGTGTTGGTGCATGGGTCCGTCCCTGCCATGACTGTCGGTGTTCTGGGAACGGGGGTCCCCAGACTTGCCTGCCTGCGGCCCGCGGCATGGCGGAGACAGCAGGCCGTATGGCCCATCTTCATCAACAAAGCATCCAAGACCCTCGCGAGGGTCCAAGACTCGCGAGGCGGACGACGCAAGACCTCCTCCCGAGCGGCCTAGTCAGGCAGGCTCGCGAGGGGCGGAGATATCAAGGCGAGGTGAACCTCATGTGGCTCTCGTGATGTGAGCCACGACGATCGACACCAGGCGGACGCCAGCGCGTGCAGCGTCCTTGTTTCCTCTTTGGTGCAAAGGAGGCAAGTGCAGCCGCGGAGTACCGAGGCATCAGGCAAAGGTTGCCATTCCGGTGCAACAAGACCAAGACCATGGACTGCAAGACGGAGGTCATCGTGGAGCCCAAGACGGCGTCACCACCAAAGCTTTGTGCAGGCAAAGACTACTTTTGTCAGGATGGCTCGTACTAGCTATCCCCCTTCAAATTAGCCCGCCATTGTTGGCTCCCTTCCCACTCGATATTTGGGAAGAGGACCAAGGCCTCTATAAATAGGACTAGCCACCACCATAGTAGGGAGGAAGGAGACCCAGAGATCTCATCAGACCCAGAGAGAGACACAAGTCGGAAAGCACAAGAACACCTCAACCTTAGGAGGCTATTCTTTCCCTTGTAATGTTCATCATCAGCCCAAGAGGCAATCCACCACCACCACACTGGAGTAGCGTATTACACCACAACGGTGGCCCGAACCAGTATAAACCCCGTGTCTTTCTGTGTTGTGAGTTCGTTGAGTCCGTCCGCAAGATCTTAGCGAGCTAGAGCGTAGATCGGTAGGAGGGAAAGAGTTCGCGCGCACCCAAGTGTTCGAACCATAAGGGTTAGTCGGAACTCCACATCCGACATTTGGCGCGCCAGGTAGGGGTGCGCCGTAGCTTCCTTTCCATCAGTCCATCCCTCCGTCGCTTCGCCGTCTCCATGTCGGACGCTTGTCGTTCTCAAGCTAAGCGTCAGGCTGCCCTCGCCGCCCGTGTCACTAAGACGGCTCCCGTCGGCGGGCCACCTCGTCGTTCCCCGTCCCTCGCTGCCAACGCTGCCACCGGCCCGGTGGGGAACGAGCAGCAGTCGTCCTCGCAGCATCCTTTGGTGCGGCAGGACGACCGCACTGCTACTCCATCACTCTCTCCTGCTGGTTCTTCGTCCCACGCACACCGCGCTCCCATGGAGGCACGGGCCGCGCTCACCCCATCGACGACCTCTACGAGGAGTGGCTCGACCACGTTGCCGAGCTCGTCCATGCTGCAGGGGGCTCTCCGACGCCATCCATCTCTCTATCTCCCCCTCAACCAGCCGCGAGCGACGGGGCTCATGGCGTAACTCCACTGCCTCGACCCCAAGACGGTGCCTTGGCACCAAGGCGCGCGCCTCCACGGCGTGATCCACCGCACCCGACGCCCGCACGTGAAGAAAGAAGTTGCGAAGAAATCCCGTGGCCGTGAGAAGCTGCACCGGCGTTCCCCGCGCCACCTCGTCAAGACTGCGTACCACCTGCAGCAGCGCAGCGCGGACCTCGTCAAGACCTAGCTCCACCTCCGATGCAGGCCCCGGCAACCACGGTCGGCTACCGCGCCTTCACCCCTGACCTGCGTAGCGTTGCCTAGCCAGGCAAGTTCAAGCCAGATCTGCCTCCTCGATATGACGGCACCGCCGACCCCGCGGAGTTCCTGCAGCTCTATGAGTTGAGCATCGAAGCGGCCAACGGCGACGAAAAAGTCATGGCGAACTGGTTTCCCATGGCTCTCAAGGATGGGGCCCGCTCCTGGCTCCTGAACCTGCAGCACGGCTCGATCTCCTCCTGGGACGAGATGCGTGACCGCTTCGTGGCTAACTTCCAGGGCACTCGCGGCCGCCCACCGGCCGTGGGCGATCTACCCCGCATCAAGCAATAGTTAGGACAGACCCTCCAGAAGTACATCCAGCGCTTCAACAACACCCGCCTCTAGATTCCCAAGGTCATGGACGAAGCCATCATCTCCGCGTTCTCAGATGGCGTCCGTGACGTCAAGATGAAGGAAGAGCTGGATATCAACTAGGAGCTTTGCACATATCAGGAGCTGTTCAACTTGGCGACCAAGTGCGCGAGAGCTGAGGAGGGGCGCCACTCTCTCCTTGAGCTGCCAGCTGTAGGAGTGGAGGAGAAGAAGGCCAGGGCCAAGGACGTGAAGTGCAAAGAGGCAGTGGTGCTCGCAGCGGAGCCCGACACCAAGCGAGGCAGAGATCAGCCCGAGTCATCCAAGAACGGTTGTCCGTTATGCGCCTTCCACAACCTGAACACCCATAACACCAGCGACTGTCAAGAGCTCAGAGCCATACGGGAAGGACGCTTCGGTCGACGCCCCGAGCGCAATGACCGGGGCTACGGCCGCGGAGGAGGACGTGGAGGCGGGCGCTGGGACGACCGGGGCCCGCGCCAGGAGTGGCGTGACCGGCCTCGTGAGGACCGCTGGCAGGACCAACTTCACGAGGGCGCCTGGAGGGACCTGCCTCGTGAGGATCGCCCCTAGGGCAACGTCGGTCTTCCCCCATCGCCGCCATCGAGAAGGTAAGACGACCACCACTAGGACGAGGGGGCTGGGGGCTTCCAGGAGCCACGTGCGATTGCTTGCATCTTTGGTGGTGCTCAGGCCCCAGCCTCTCAGCGCATCTTCAAACAGTTCGCTCGCGAGGTGAATACGACGCTCCCCAAGCTCGAGGCCACGCGCCCGCTCAGATGCTCCCAATGCGCCATCACCTTCGACTTGGCAGACCATCTCAAGTGCGCAGCCACCGCTGGCACACTCCCTATGTTGTGCTCCCCAGTCATCAGCAATGTGCAAGTCACCAAGACTCTCATCGACGGCGGCGCAGGGCTCAACGTCCTATCCGTCGACACGTTCGACAACCTCCAACTGCCCTATGAGCAGCTCCAGCCAACCAAGCCTTTCTCAGGAGTGACTGACGGTTCCACCACACCGATAGGGCAAGTCCGCCTGCCTGTCACCTTTGGGGAGCGCAAGAACTACCGCACCAAGCTCATCAACTTCGACATCGCGCACATCCGCCTGTCGTACAATGCCATCCTCGGGTATCCAGCCCTGGCCAAGTTCATGGCAGTCACTCACCATGGCTACAACGTCCTCAAGATGCCAGGAAGTGGGAGAATCATCACGGTCCCATGTGAAGAAAGGGATGCGGTGTGCTCCCTTGAGCGCGCCTTCCAAGCCGCAGCAATCGACAACCCTGACAGCAGAAGTGAAGGCCCTACGGAGACCATTCCCAAGAAGAAGCTGCCGCGCCGCGCAGGACCCCAAGAAGATGGCGACGCGTCAGGAGCCTCCTCAGGATCGGCGCCCACTCCAGGGGCGCCTCCCTCCACCGCATAGGAAAGCGCGCCTGACGCCCTCCTCAGGCAGGACTTGGGGGCTCCCTCCTGGAGAGCCTCAGACCTTGCCAACCTCACGAGGGAGGCGCTTGGGCACCACTTGGAAGCATGCTTCACGGCACACTTTCCTCAGGAGAGCACAGGGCAAGGAGTGCCCACCACCCAGGAGTTCATCACCAAGACCACCCAAGAGCTACAAGACGCGAGAGCCATGCGCGGTGACAGCCGCTCACCGAGCGCGGCTCACTATCCAGGCGAGGGTGCTGAACTGCGCGTCTGCATCAACATCCCAGGGCTCAACAGGGCCGCATCTCAGGAACGCTTCTGGCCATCACGTGCGGGCCGCTTTGAGGGTCCACCACACAGCTACGTTCGCATGCCCTTCGGCTTGTCGAGCGTCGCGTCGACTTACCGATGCAACCTGCAGCGTGTACTGCGGCTCAGGAGGTCGGGTACCACGCCGTCCTGACAGAGATGGCGCTGGTCTTCAGGGAACCTCCTGAGCCCCCAGAGCCTCCCGAGGCTCAGGGTCCCGGTGGCTCATGAGGAGCCGTTCCTTCAACGCGTGGCTTCAGCTGCACCAACTCTACTTCGTCTACAGAACCAGGTGACATCTTCCAAGTTCATTTAAGCTGGGAGCGCCCCTCGGGCTGCATTATTCCCAGGCCACATGGGTCCGTCCCTGTGGCATGTACCCCCTTTCCTTATATCTTTAGCTTACCTTGTTGGGGGCGCCCCTCGGGCTGCATCATCCCCACGCCCCCTGGGCCAGACCCAGTGGCATGTATCTTCCTGCATTTACCCAAGTCGATCTGCTCTTCATGCTTAACCTGCCAACTGCTATCACCTGCTCGATCATCGCCTCCCTCCGGGCCTCTACACAGGCACGGCGCTGGTGCATGAGTCTATCCCTGCCACGACCGACAAATCTGAGTGGTCGAGCTCTGGCTCGCGGCACGCGCCGTGCACGTCACCTCACCAGGCCCTCAGTGCCTTCACTTCATCCGGACCAACCAGCGGCAGGCAGGCGGCACTAACGGCAAACCATGTTTCTTCTTGTGCCCGTCCACAGGGACCCCGCGGGAAGGATAGAAGGTGGCACTGCGAGTATCCTTTTCTCTTGTGCGATTCGCTTGCACGTTAAAAGGGGGGCTCCTGAGCATCGCGACTCAGGAGCTCTTACTGGCTCTCCAGCCCTCACTCCCTGGCCTTGACCACGGCATCGCGACCTGGCATACCAGTGGCGGCTGAGCTCGCTCGAGGGCCGGGACCTGAGGATGTAGAGCATTAAGGAGAGCTCGAGAGAAGGAAAACTCGTACGGACCGGCCAAGCTATGTCGTGTAAGCTGGCCCGCAGCCCTAGCGCAACACCAGGAATCACCGCAAAGTCAGCAAGATAAGTCTCGCCCTCGGATCGGCTAAATATTTGGGCCTAGTAGCCGCTCACACCATGTTGCAACCCCGTTGCGGCCAAGTCAGCTTCCTTTCTTTCCTTACCATAGCCGCTTGGGCGCTAAGGGGGACCTCCTGAGCATCGCGCCTCAGGGGCTCTTACTAGACCTCGGGCCGTGCACCTCCTAGCCTTGACCACGGCATCGCGACCTGGCATACCAGCGATGGTTGTAGCCGCCTTGGGACCGGGACCTGTCAGCGTAGAGCAACAAGCTATCGCGAGGAAAGAAAGGAGGGACCCAGCCTTAACGGGATATGCGTTCATCAAATCTTCATAACAAGGAAGGTAAGTACAAAGGCATTACAGATCCTTGCATGCCCCCACGGGGTGATTCATGATTCTTCGCAGGAAACAAAAGCTGATGCTAAGGGGGATCCTATCTACATCCTCCCGTGGCAGACACCATCACCAATAGTGGGCCACGGGAGGCCGACGCCAACCCCATCCAGATCAGCGGCGGCCGGACGCGCAGCCCTGCTCCGAGCACGGCGAGAGCTCGGGGGGACGTAGCTGTCGTCGCTCGTCTCCGGAGTCTCGCAGAGCTCAGGAGAACTGCTGGACTCCCAAGGCCTGCTGCTGCTGCAGTGGATGCGAGCGGAGCGCGCACCCGCCTCGCGTTCTTCTCCGGAGGAGCACTCCAGGGGACGGCCCTCGGCGTCGAAGACCTTGAAGAAAAGGGTGGAGGCACCGTCATACTCGAAGTGGATCGCGAGGGCGCCCCTCGCATGACAAATCCGTGCGACCTTGCCCCAGGCGCGAGTCATGAAGATCTTGCCAGTAGGGACCACTTCAACCTTCGCTGCAGTCACCGGAGCGCTTCAGTCGGCATGCTCCAGCCAGAGCTCGAGAGGCCCCCTCGGCGGCATCATGTGAGAGAAGAACCGCGGGAAGCGGATCCAGGAGCTCGGAGGCGTCGGCACCCACAGCACCAACTCACGCGAGGAGTCCGCGGCATGGACGGCACGCGTCACCATGGCACGGCGACCCCGGATGCAGCATGGGCGGCGCTGCTTGTCACTTCGTCCTCCCGAGCCCTTGGCTTGGGCGTACAAGGGTAGCGGGTACCCTGGAGGAGGCCACTCGCACCGAGGCCTCGTCACCACCTGCATCGCCACTTCATTGCGGTGATGGATCGACCTCTTCTTCGGCGGGAGTAGCTCCGGGACATCCCAGGGGGCTTTCCCCTTCTCTTCGGCGGAGAACCTTCTGATAGGCGCCATTGGAGCAAACAATGAAGAGAAGAAGAAGCGAGCAAGCGAGGAAGAGATGGGCAACTGCATGACTTTTCATGCCCACGTCCAATCAACCGCCATGCGTCAACCGAGGTCGCAGGCTTTTGGGGGCCCGCGATGCTCCGAACTTGACCCTTGGCTTCGCCGCGAAGCCAAGCCCGCGTGCACCTTGGGCCCGGGGGCTACTGTCGGTGTTCTGGGAACGGGGCGGAGATATCAAGGCGAGGCGAACCTCACGAGGCTCTCGTGACATGAGCCATGTCGATCGACACCAGGCGGGCGCCAGTGCTGGCAGCATCCTTGCTTCCTCTTTAGTGCAAAGGAGGCAAGTGCAGCCGCGGAGTACCCAGGCATCAGGCAAAGGTTGCCATTCCGGTGCAACAAGACCAAGACCATGGACTGCAAGACGGAGGTCATTGTGGAGCCCAAGACGGTGTCACCACCAGAGCTTTGTGCAGGCGAAGACTACTTTTGTTAGGATGGCTCGTACTAGTTGTCCCCCTTCAAATTAGCCCGCCATTGTTGGCTCCCTTCCCGCTCGACATTTTGGAAGAGGACCAGGGCCTCTATAAAAAGGACTAGCCACCACCATAGTAGGGAGGAAGGAGACCCAGAGATCTCATCAGACCCAGAGAGAGACACATGTCGGAAAGCACAAGAACACCTCAACCTCAGGAGGTTGTTCTTTCCCTTGTATTGTTCATCATCAGCCCAAGAGGCAATCCACCACCACCACACTGGAGTAGGGCATTACACCACAACGATGGCCCGAACCAGTATAAACCCCGTGTCTTTCTGTGTTGTGAGTTCGTCGAGTCCATCCACAAGACCTTAGCGAGCTAGAGCATAGATCTGTAGGAGGGAAAGACTTCACGCACACCCAGTGTTCAAACCTTAAGGGCTAGCCGGAGCCCAACATCCAACAACGACCGACAAATCTGAGTGGTCGAGCTCTGGCTCGCGGCACGCGCCGTGCACGTCACCTCACCAGGCCCTCAGTGCCTTCACTTCATCTGGACCAACCAGCGGCAGGCAGGCGGCAGTTATGGCAAATCATGTTTCTTCTTGTGCCTTTCCACAGAGACCCCGCGGGAAGGATAGCAGGCGGCACCGCGAGTCTCCTTTTCTCTCGTGCAATTCACTTGCGCGTTAAAAGGGGGGCTCCTGAGCATCGTGACTCAAGAGCTCTTACTGGCTCTCCAGCCCTCAACCCCTGGCCTTGACCACGGCATCGCGACCTGGCATACCTGTGGCGGCTGATCTCGCTCGAGGGCCGGGACCTAAGGACGTAGAGCACTAAGAAGAGCTCGAGAGAAGGAAAACCCGTACGGATCGGCCTAGCTATGTTGCGTAAGTTGGCACCCAGCCCTGGCACAACATCAGGAATCATCGCGAAGTCAGCAAGATAAGTCTCGCCCTCGGATCGGCTAAATATTTGGGCCTAGTAGTCGCTCACACCATGCCGCAACCCCATTGCGGCCAAGTCATCGTCCTTTCTTTCCTTACCATGGCCGCTTGGGCGCCTAGGGGGATCTCGTGAGCATCGCGCCTCAGGGGTTGTTACTGGACCTTGGGCCGCGCACCTCCTGGCCTTGACCATGGCATCGCGACCTGGCATACCAGCGACAGTTGTAGCCGCCTTGGGACCGGGACCCATCAGCGTAGAGCAACAAGCTATCGCGAGGAAAGAAAGGGGGACCGAGCCTTAACAAGACACGCGTTCATCAAATCTTCATAACAAGGAAGATAAGTACAAAGGCATTGCAGATCCTTACATGCCCCCACGGGGTGATTCATGATTCTTCGCAGGAAACAAAAGCTGATGCTAAGGGGAATCCTATCTACATCCTCCCGTGGCGGACACCATCACCAACAGTGGGCCACGGGAGGCCGACGCCAACCCCATCCAGATCAGCGGCGGCCGGACGTGCAGCCCTGCTCCGAGCATGGCGAGAGCTCGGGGGGGCGTAGCTGTCGTCGCTCGTCTCCGGAGTCTCGCAGAGCTCAGGAGAACTGCTGGACTCCCAAGGCCTGCTGCTGCTGTAGTGGATGTGAGCGGAGCGCGCACCCACCTCGCGTTCTTCTCCGGAGCAGCACTCCAGGCGACGGCCCTCGGCATCGAATACCTTGAAGAAAAGGGTGGAGGCACCGTCATACTCGAAGTGGATCGCGACAGCGCCCCTCGCATGACAAACCCGTGCGACCTTGCCCCAGGCGCGAGTCATGAAGATCTTGCTAGTAGGGACCACTTCAATCTTCGCTGCAGTCGCCGGAGCACTTCAGTCGGCATGCTGCAGCCAGAGCTCGAGAGGCCCCCTCGGCAGCATCATGTCAGAGAAGAACCGCGGGAAGCGGATCCAAGAGCTCGGAGGCGTCGGCACCCACAGCACCAACTCACGCGAGGAGTCCGCGGCATGGACGGCACGCATCACCGTGGCATGGCGACCCCGGATGCAGCATGGGCGGCGTTGCTTGTCACTTCGTCCTCCCGAGCCCTTGGCTTGGGCGTACAAGGGTAGTGGGTACCCTGGAGGAGGCCGCTCGCACCGAGGCCTCGTCGCCACCTGCATCGCCACTTCATCGCGGTGATGCATCGACCTCTTCTTCAGCGGGAGTAGCTCCGGGACATCCCAGGGGGCTTTCCCCTTCTCTTCGCGGAGAACCTTCTGATAGGCGCCATTGGAGCAACCAATGAAGAGAAGAAGAAGCGAGCAAGCGAGGAAGAGATGGGCAACTGCATGACTTTTCATGCCCACGTCCAATCAACCGCCATGCGTCAACCAAGGCCGCAGGCTTTTGGGGGCCCGCGATGCTCCGAACTTGACCCTTGGCTTCGCCGTGAAGCCAAGCCCGCGTGCACCTTGGGCCCGGGGGCTACTGTCGGTGTTCTGGGAACGGGGCGGAGATATCAAGGCGAGGCGAACCTCACGAGGCTCTCATGACATGAGCCATGTCGATCGACACCAGGCGGGCGCCAGTGCTGGCAGCGTCCTTGCTTCCTCTTTGGTGCAAAGGAGGCAAGTGCAGCCGCGGAGTACCCGGGCATCAGGCAAAGGTTGCCATTCTGGTGCAACAAGACCAAGACCATGGACTGCAAGACGGAGGTCATTGTGGAGCCCAAGACGGTGTCACCACCAGAGCTTTGTGCAGGCAAAGACTACTTTAGGATGGCTCGTACTAGTTGTCCCCCTTCAAATTAGCCCGCCATTGTTGGCTCCCTTCCCGCTCGACATTTTGGAAGAGGACCAGGGCCTCTATAAAAAGGACTAGCCACCACCATAGTAGGGAGGAAGGAGACCCAGAGATCTCATCAGACCCAGAGAGAGACACATGTCGGAAAGCACAAGAACACCTCAACCTCAGGAGGCTGCTCTTTCCCTTGTATTGTTCATCATCAGCCCAAGAGGCAATCCACCACCACCACACTGGAGTAGGGCATTACACCACAACGGTGGCCCGAACCAGTATAAACCCCGTGTCTTTCTGTGTTGTGAGTTCGTCGAGTCCATCCGCAAGACCTTAGCGAGCTAGAGCATAGATCGGTAGGAGGGAAAGACTTCACGCACACCCAGTGTTCAAACCTTAAGGGTTAGCCAGAGCCCAACATCCAACAACGACCGACAAATCTGAGTGGTCGAGCTCTGGCTCGCGGCACGCACCGTGCATGTCACCTCACCAGGCCCTCAGAGCCTTCACTTCATCTGGACCAACCAGCGGCAGGCAGGCGGCAGTTATGGCAAACCATGTTTCTTCTTATGCCTTTCCACAGAGACCCCGCGGGAAGGATAGCAGGCGGCACCGCGAGTCTCCTTTTCTCTCGTGCAATTCACTTGCGCGTTAAAAGGGGGGCTCCTGAGCATCGTGACTCAAGAGCTCTTACTGGCTCTCCAGCCCTCAACCCCCGGCCTTGACCACGGCATCGCGACCTGGCATACCTGTGGCGGCTGATCTCGCTCGAGGGCCGGGACCTAAGGACGTAGAGCACTAAGAAGAGCTCGGGAGAAGGAAAACCCGTATGGACCGGCCTAGCTATGTTGCGTAAGTTGGCACCCAGCCCTGGCACAAAATCAGGAATCATCGCGAAGTCAGCAAGATAAGTCTCGCCCTCGGATCGGCTAAATATTAGGGCCTAGTAGTCGCTCACACCATGCCGCAACCCCATTGCGGCCAAGTCATCGTCCTTTCTTTCCTTACCATGGCCGCTTGGGCGCCTAGGGGGATCTCGTGAGCATCGCGCCTCAGGGGTTGTTACTGGACCTTGGGCCGCGCACCTCCTGGCCTTGACCATGGCATCGCGACCTGGCATACCAGCGACAGTTGTAGCCGCCTTGGGACCGGGACCCATCAGCATAGAGCAACAAGCTATCGCGAGGAAAGAAAGGGGGACCGAGCCTTAACAGGACACGCATTCATCAAATCTTCATAACAAGGAAGATAAGTACAAAGGCATTGCAGATCCTTACATGCCCCCACGGGGTGATTCATGATTCTTCGCAGGAAACAAAAGCTGATGCTAAGGGGAATCCTATCTACATCCTTCCGTGGTGGACGCCATCATCAACAGTGGGCCACGGGAGGCCAGCTCCAACCCCATCCAGATCAGCGGCGACGGCGGCCGAATGCCGCAGCCCTGCTCCGAGCGCGGCGAGAGCTCGGGGGCACGTAGTTGTTATCACTTGTCTCTAGAGTCTCGTAGAGCTCAGGAGAGCTGCTGGACTCCCAAGGGCTGCTGCTGCTGGAGTGGTCGCGAGCGGAGCGCGCATCAGCCTCGCGCTCCTCTCCAAAGCAGCACTCCAGGTGGCGGCCCTCAGCATCGAAAACCTTGAAGAAAAGCGTGGAGGCGTCGTCGTACTCGAAGTAGATCGCGAGGGCGCCCCTCGCACAACAAACCCATGCGACCTCACCCCAGCCGCGAGTCATGAAGATCTTGCCGATGGGGACCGCTTCGATCTCCGCTCCGGTCACCGGAGTGCTGCAGTCGGCGTGCTGCAGCCAGAGCTCGAGAGGCCCCCTCAGCGGCATCACGTCGGAGAAGAACAGCGGGAAGCGGATCCAGGAGCTCGGAGGCATCGGCGCCCACAGCACCAACTCGCGCAAGGAGTCTGCGGCGTGGACGACACGCGTCGCCGTGGCGCGGCGACCCTGGATGCGGCGTGGGCGGCGCTGCTCGTCACTTCGTCCTCCCGAGCCCTCGGCTTGGGCATACAGGGGTAGAGGATACCCTGGAGGAGGCCGCACGCACCAAGGCCTCGTCACCACCTGCATCGCCGCTTCATTGCGGTGATGGATCGACCTCTTCTTCGGCGGGAGTGGCTCCGGGACATCCCGGGGGGCTTTCCCCTTCTCTTCGGCGGAGAACCTTCTGATAGGCGCCATTGGAGCAAGCAGTAGAGCAAGGAGGAAGAAGCAAGCAAGCGAGGAAGAGATGGGCGACGGGGGCTCCGCCCCCCTCTCCATTTATAGCGGAAGAAGGCCAACCGGCACCTCCCACGATCACAGGTAATGATGGTTTCCCTTACATGTCGCAGGGACTTGTAAAGTCGTGCAGTTGTCGAGGCAGCATGGGGAAGCGGAGATGCCCATGACCTATGGACCGCCACGCGTCAACCGAGGCCGCAGGCTTTTGGGGCCCGCGGTTGAAAGGATCGAGAAGAGGTGTCTAGAGGGTGGTGATTAGACACTAAGTACCAAAAGTTGCAGATTTCAATATTCTTAAGTTTAAGTGGAGTTTAAGCACAAGTTTAACAAACACAATACATATCAAGCAAGCATGCAATGATTATATGAGCAGCGGAAAGTAAAGCATGCAACTTGCAAGAATGTAAAGAGAGGGGTTTGGAGTATTCAAACGCAATTGGAGACATGGATGTTTTTGTCGTGGTTCTGATAGGTGGTGCTATCGTACATCCACGTTGATGGAGACTTCAACCCACAGAGGGTAATGGTTGCGCGAGTCCACGGAGGGCTCCACCCACGAAGGGTCCACGAAGAAGCAACCTTGTCTATTCCATCACGGCCGTCGCCCACGAAGGACTTCCCTCACTAGCTGTAGATCTTCATGAAGTAGGCGATCTCCTTGCCCATACAAACTCCTTGGTTCAACTCCACAATCTTGTTGGAGGTTCCCAAGTGACAACTAGCCAATCTAGGAGACACCACTCTCCAAGAAGTAACAAATGGTGTGTTGATAATGAACCCCTTGCTCTTGTGCTTCAAATGATAGTCTCCCCAACACTCAACTCTCTCTCACAAGATTTGGATTTGGTGGAAAGAAGATTTGAGTGGAAAGCAACTTGGGGAAGGCTAGAGATTAAGATTCATATGGTTGGAATGGAATATCTTGACCTCAACACAAGTGTAGGTGGTTCTCTCTCAGAAAATGTGTATTGGAAGTGTAGGTATGTTCCGATGGCTCTCTCCACGAATGAAGAGTGGGTGGAGGGGTATATATAGCCTCCACACAAAATCTAACCGTTACACACAATTTGCCAAACTCGGTGGGACCGAATGGTTAAACTCGGTCGGACCGATTCAGCAAACCTAGTGACCGTTAGGATTTTCGGTGGGACTGAGAAACTCGGTAGGACCGATATGGTTAGGGTTAGGGCATAACATAATCTCGGTGTGACCGATTACACAAACTCGGTGGGACCGATTTTGGTAATAAGCTAACCAGAGAGTTGGTCAGGCAAACTCGGTGAGACCGATTACACAAACTCGGTGGGACCGATTTTGGTAATAAGCTAACCAGAGGGTTTGCATTGTAATCTCGGTAGTACCGATTGCTCAAACTCGGTGAGACCGATTTTGGTAATGGACATACACAGAGAGATTACAATCCCATCTCGGTGAGACCGAGATCCCTATCAGTGAAACCGATTTGCTAGGGTTTGTGGCAGTGGCTATGACATCTGAAACTCGGTGGCGCCGGATAGATAGAATCGGTGGGGCCGAGTTTGACTTTTGGTTTAGGTCATATGTGGATGTGGGAAGGTAGTTAAGGGTTTTGGAGCATATCACTAAGCACTTTGAGCAAGCAAGTCATTAAGCAACACCTCATCCCCTCTAGATAGTATTGGCTTTTCCTATAGACTCAATGTGATCTTGGATCGCTAAAATAGAAAATGTAGAGTCTTGATCTTGAAGCTTGAGCCAATCCTTTGTCCTTAGCATCTTGAAGGGGTTCCACATCCTCTAGTCCATGCCACTCCATTGTTGAACTTATCTGGAACATACTAGGTAAAAGTGTTAGTCCAACAAGAGATATGTTGACATTAATTACCAAAACCACCCAGGGAGCACTTGTGCTTTAAATCTCCCCCTTTTTGGTAATTGATGACAACATACATCAAAGCTTTAGATAAAGATATAGAGAATAGCAAGTAAAGCTTTGGAAAGACATGTAACATGCATAGGCTCCCCCTACATGTGTGCAATCATGTGAACATTGAATATAGGAGCATGTGAATGCGTAAACATGACAGAGTAAGCAATGTGTTACATGTATATTGGCTATATGCATCAGAGCAAATGATGTGAATGTGAGAAATGTACCTTCATGCTCATGAGTCCTTCTTGCAAACAGTATGTACATTAGCAAGAACTTCTCATTCACATGACTGTGATGCATATACTTACCTTGTGGTCTCGAGTTGGCTTAGGATGGGATGAACCTGCGCAAACAAGGTTAAATAGCACAGATACACCTACTGGCCAGAGCAAACAAGAGAAACCATAAGAGAACCAAGACTAGGATGACATGTAGAGTGAGTACTAAGTACCACATAGGATATAGACATGTCCCCAAAGGTAAAAATATGCAATAAAATCGGAGATTTCCTTCCCTTAGATGTCTTGCTCCCCCTGAATCTGCATGGGATATTGGGAGAATATAGGGAACAGAAAATCAGAGCAACAAAAAGGAACAACAGAGCTTGAGCTAAAGCAAGCAGCCAAACATGTCTTTCCCCTCTTAAAGACATGTGACATCTCTCCTCTTGAACACCAAGCATCTGGGGTCTTTGATGATATTACTTTCTCCTAGTTGAGAAACTCTCTCCCCCTGAGTATTCTCTCTTTCTCCCCCTATAGGAAGGATCTCTCTCTCCCCCAAAGGTAATTAAGCTTTGATGTGATCTCCCTCTCCCCCTTTGACATCAATTTCCAAGAAGGGCTCTTCTGGACATGTGATACAAATGGGTTGGTCCTCGAGTCACAGAGCAAAGCAGCATGTCTAATATGATGCTAGTAGAGGACAAGAATCATTGAGTGGAGCTGGAGCAAACAGAAATCAGGAATAAGTGGCAAGTTGGTTTTCCTATGGTGGAATTGGTGACTCTGAGTTGTGTGCTTCGGTTGCACCGAAAGATTTCGGTTAGGCCGAAGAGAACAAACCGGTGTGACCGAGTTCATTAGAGTGAAACCACTTGTCACCTTAGCTCACTAGACAAGTATGATCTCACAAGGATATGCAAGGAATTAACTAAAAGATTTGCAATGAATTGGATGCAGAAAATGCAGAACAAAAAGGAAAGAAAAGAAACTAAAAGTTCTAGATGAAGTTTTTTTTGAAAGGGGAAACAAATATGCAAATGCAAAAGCACGGAGAAACACTAGAGAACTTCATCTAGAAATGGTCGGTGACGAAGTAACCTATGTTAGAGTATGTTAACTTAGGAGTCAAGTGAGAGCACTTGATCATAGGTCATACTCATCGTTTAAGCTCAAAATGGGGTTACCATTTTTAATTTAAGCCTTTTGATGTATTAACATCTTGTCGAGTTGCTTTGGCTCATGACTTGGAGTAAAGCTTCTCTAAGATGGAATAACATACCTTGGGTGGTGGTGTTGATCTTGCACATGTAGTTGAACTTGTGTGGGTTGCTCAGGATTGATGTAGTTCATCAAGAGTTGGGAGCACCACTTGGAGTTTGAGTTCATCTACCTACATGGGTTAGCTTTGCAAGGAAGAGCACTTGTGTATCCAAAATGACAATCATGACACTCAACATAGAATTTGCCAAAGGATATGTTTGAATGGTTTCGTGCTTCCTTGTCTTCAACCACCATTGTGTAGAGACTTGGTGATGTAGAGATTGCTCAAGATGTGAGTGAGTTGCAATCTCATATATTTAGATTCAACCAAGTACCTACACGGGTTAGATAACATGCAAGGTACAAATATATCCAAGACATATGAATAGCATCATAAGAGAAATATCTAGGATTGGTCATAGGCTCAGGCCCCGCATGTATCAAATGGAGTTCCTACTACAAGTTTGAAGCATCAATGATGTCCAATTCACCTCTCAACCTGCAAAACACTTTCTCATCAAGTGGTTTAGTGAATATATCCGCTAATTGCTTATCGGTGCGAACATGCTTAATGTTAATGTCCCCTTTGGCAACATGATCTCGAATGAAATGATGACGAACTTCAATATGCTTAGTTCGAGAATGTTGCACGGGATTGTGAGCAATCTTAATAGCACTTTCATTGTCACATAGCAATGGAACATGTTTCACATATATCCCGTAATCTTTAAGAGTTTGGGTCATCCAAAGTAATTGAGCGCAACATGAACCAGCGGCAATGTATTCTGCTTTGGCGGTGGATAAGGATACCGAGTTTTGTTTCTTGGAAGACAAAGACACAAGAGATCTACCAAGGAATTGACAAGTACCCGAAGTGGATTTTCTATCAACCTTGTCTTCGGCATAGTCCGAATCGGAGTAGCGAACAAGATCAAAATAGGACCTCTTAGGATACCAAATGCCAAAATTTGGTGTATGGATTAGGTATCTCACTATCCTTTTCACAACCTTAAGATGACACTCTTTAGGAGCAGCTTGATATCGTGCACACATGCACACACTTAGCATAATATCGGGACGAGAGTCACACAGATATAACAATGAACCAATCATAGAGTGATAAACCTTTTGATCAACCGGTTCACCATCTTTGGTCAAATCAAGATGTCCACTAGTAGGCATGGGTGTAGTCATACCTTTGCATTCTTGCATATTGAACTTCTTGAATAAGTCCTTGGTGTACTTCGTTTGAGAGACAAAGGTACCTTCCTTAGTTTGCTTGATTTGCAAACCGGGAAAGAATTTGAGTTCACTCATCATAGACATCTCAAACTTCTCCGACATTAGCTTTCCAAACTTCTCACTAAAATGAGGGTTAGTTGAACCAAATATAATATCATCAACATAAATTTGGCACACAAATAGTTCTCCATTAACCCTTTTAGTAAAAAGAGTAGAATCAATTTTGCCAATTTCAAAGCCTTTTTCAATAAGGAATTTGGTCAAGCATTTATACCATGCTCTAGGAGCTTGTTTAAGACCATAAAGGGCTTTGTGAAGTTTGTAAACATGATTAGGTTTATTAGGATTGATGAAGCCGGGAGGTTGCTTAACATAAAATTCCTCTTCCATTTTGCCATTTAGAAAAGCACTTTTAATGTCCATTTGGTACAAGGTGATATCATGGTGATTAGCATAAGCAAGTAAGATGCGAATGGACTCAAGTCTAGCAAAGGGAGCATATGTCTCACCATGGTCCATACCGTCAACTTGTGTGTAGCCTTGGGCGACGAGACGTGCTTTGTTGCGAACCACTTGTCCATCTTCATCTTGCTTATTGCGAAACACCCATTTGGTACCAATGATGTCGTGGTTGTTGTCGGGCTTCTCGACCAATGTCCACACTTGATTTCTCTCAAAGTTGTGTAGCTCTTCATGCATAGCGTTTATCCAGTCCAGATCCTCCAATGCTTCTTCAACCTTCATAGGTTCAATGCTAGAGATGAATGAGTAATGTTCACAAAAGTTAGCTAAACGAGTTTTAGAGCGAGTGATTCTCCCGGTTTGGATATCATTGTAGATTTGCTCGATGGGATGAGCAATTCTTGCTCGAACTCGTGAAAGCTTTTGCTTGGGTCGAGGTGGAACATCCTCTTCATATTGTGCTTCTTCTTGTCCTTCTTCATTGTTGATGTTGTCGTTCTCTTGTCGTGGTGGAGAAGGAGGTTTTTGATGTTCATCTTGATGCGCTTCCTCGTTTTCTTCATCTTGGTGTGTCCCACTTGTGGATGCTTCCGTATCAACTCTTGGTTCACCTTGTCGTGAGGTAGAAGCTTCCACTTGGACGGACGAGGTACTCTCCTTCACTTCTGTTGGACGAATCTTGCCAATGGACAGGTCTTGAATTGCTTCCGAAGGGTCTTTGTCTCCTACATCAATTGGCAATTGCTCTACTTGCGAGCCGTTAGATTCATCAAACTTCACATCTACCGTCTCTTCAACCTTTAGGGTGAAATTGTTGTAGACACGGTAAGTGTGAGAGTTTGAGCCATAACCAAGTAGGAAACCTTCATGAGATTTAGGAGCAAATTTAGAACGACGATGCTTATCAAGAATGTAGCACTTTGAGACGAATACTCGAAAGTATCCAACTTGGGGTTTGTTACCGGTGAGGAGCTCGTATGCCGTCTTGCCGAGTAGCTTGTGAAGATACAAGCCATTTGTTGCATGACAAGCTGTCTCAACTACTTTCGCCCAAAAGTGCTTTGGCGTTTTGTACTCATCAAGCATCGTTCTTGCCATCTCGATAAGAGTCTGGTTCTTCCTTTCAACAAATCCATTTTGTTGAGGTGTGTACGTAGCCGAGAACTCGTGTGAAATCCCTTCTTCGTCAAGAAAGGTGTCCACATTTGCGTTCTTGAACTCCGTTCCGTTGTCGCTCTGAACCTTCTTGATCTTCACGTCAAACTGATTTTGGACCGTCCTAGCGAAGTTTTTGAAGATCTTTTGGACCTGCGATTTGTCATCAAGAAAGAACACCCACGTAAATCTTGAAAAATCATCAACTATGACTAGACCAAATGAGTTACCACCGAGACTCTTGTAGGCATTTGGACCAAAGAGATCTATGTGAAGTAGCTCGAGTGGTCTTCTTGTGGTCATGATGTTCTTCGTGCGGTGACTTCCTCCAACTTGTTTTCCTGTTTAACAAGCACTACAAAGTCTATCCTTGTCAAATATGACATCTTTTATTAAAAGTCTATGATCACCTTTAATAAGCTTATCAAGATTTCGCATACCAACATGACCTAGTCTTCTATGCCACAACCAGCCTTTAGTAGATTTAGCAATTAAGCAAGTTCTAGGTTGAGCCTTTTTAGTGAAATCAACAATGTAAAGATGTAGCGACCCGACCTCAGATGGTCAAGTCTCTGTGCTTCCGTGTCATCCTTGGATCGGTAATGCTGACACACACAGTACTCGAAGGATTTATAATAGAGTACCAATCACACACTTATTACATCGAAAGTCTCAAGAGAGAACTTATTACAATAATATGGCTTAAGGCCATCTAATACGATAACAGCGGAAGGCTTGGAAGATAAAGTGAGTCCATCAACTCCAACGGCATAACTGAGCTGCACGGCAACGACCTAACGAACCTTACTCCTCGTCTGAAAAGTCTGCAACATGATACATTGCAGCCCGAAACGGGTCAGCGCATGGAATATGCTGGCATAACACAGTAGAGCAAGAACAAAAATATTTGGCTGGTGAAAAGCTCTATGGTTACAGTTTTGCGAAAAGCCAATTTTTCCCTACAACAAAGGAATAGATTTTAATTTTACTATCATGGTAGTTGAAACATCATTGAGAAGGTTCCTCCAACTCAATCCCAATTAAAGTGATTAACAACCCAACAATATCAATTAAACATGATGAGATATATGTGATAACCCAAGTACTAGATACTCAAGAATTGTCCATAACCGGGGACACGGCTAACCATGATTAGATTGTACACTCTTCAGAGGTTTGCGCACTTTTGCCCACAAGACTCGATCTCCTCCGTTGGATTTCTCGCACTACGGGGTGTTTGAGAAACGGATGACCGAGACACAGTCTTTCAGAAACATTAACTCTCTACTCCGGGCAGACCATACCAAACCTACATCCCACTACCTGCTGATCTGCCTCTTCAAGAGCTTCACGTAACTTACTCAACTATGCTAGAGCCCATAATAGCTTGTGGCTGCACACGGAAGTTTCTAGCATGAATCATCTCAGTTCCCTTTGAGCCTGGGTGGCGGTCCATAGGAAGATCACACGGGTACTACGGGATTTCCAAAAAAATACAGGAAACACTGGGTACTCCAGGTGCCTCAGTCCACCCAGTTGTTTGATTAAGTTGCCACCTTAAGTTGAACCATTAATTTAACAATCTCACATCTATCATGGATTTCACTCAAACCCAAACCATGTCTACGAGCATAGCATAGCATAGTAATATAAGCAACACATAGAGTAACTCCCAGGGGTTTGAATGTAACAGGGCAATAGGTTCTACCTCATCAAGTACTTCCCAGCCCACAAGTTAATGACGTCCTAATCATGCAATGTTTGAGTATTGGAACTAATGCATAAAAACTGGGTGATAAAGGGATATAATCAAAGTGTTACTTGCCTTGCTGACGATCTGCGAAACCTAGGGACTCGTAGTAGCACGCTTCGCACTTCGGGTGTTCTCTTGCAAGCAACAATAGCATACATAAGTAAGAAGCAACGATGCATAAGAAAAACTCAAATAAAAGAGGTTGACTAGAAAGTTCAAATTAAGAACTCTGGTTCGCGAAAAGAATCAAATCAAACGGGGCAACGAAACTCAAACGACGAAAGAGAGAAGCTTCGTTTACTAATCTGAAACTAGGTCAAATTTTACAGTATAGAAAACTTGTTTGAGTTGGTTAAACAAAAAGAGGGTTTTGAGACGAAACTCCAGGCGCTTGAATCACCTGATTCTGACTAACGAGCGAAAAGATAAACAGAAACTAAGATCGGATCAGAAATCACGATCAGAGAAAATCGTGGATTAAATCTGATAAAAGAAAACTAACGAACAGACTAACGAATGAGTGTTCGTTAGTTGTATCTGACGGGCGAAGAACCATTCGTTAAAACGAACATTCGGACGAACGTCCGCTAACTAGAAGAACCAAGAAAAAAACCGGCGATCCAAAAAAAATGAATCTAGGGTTTTTTTTAAAAAACCAAATGGTTTTAGAAAGAAAAACCGGTGGCGGATCCGGCGACTACCTCCGGCGAGGGGCTCCTGCGGGGCGGGGTGCAGGCGGCGGGGCGGCGGCTCGGCGGCGGCAGCAAGCGGCGGTGTCGGGGCTCGGCTTGGGGCGGCGGGGCAGGCGCGGTGGGGTGGCGGTTTGGGCGGCGGGTGGCGGTTTATAAAGGGGGCGGGGGCAGCAGCTTGCTTGGGCGAGGGGGCGCCCGGGGGGGAGTCCGAGCCGGACTCTCCTCGGCGTCCGTGCCGGGCATGGCGGCGCGGGCGAGGGAGGCGGTGGCGCGGGCAGGTCGGCCTGGCTCGGCTGGGCCTTAGGCCCAGTCGGGCGCGGGAACTTTTTTTTAAAATAATTTTGCCGACGGAAATAAAATCCTAGAAAAAAAATAATAAAAATCTAAAAATGCCAAAACAAATTTTCACCGTCTAAATGAAATATTTAGAAAGAGACAAACATTTTCTTGGCCCTAAAATGCAATTTTGAAAACGTGCAATTTTTTTTCTAATGCAACAAATTGCTATAAAATCCAAATGGAACAAATATTTGATTTTAATATTTTTCCTCCAACATTTCATTTATTTTGGAGAAGTCATCTTATCTCCTCTCTTGTATTTTAATATGAAATATTTTTGGAGAGAAAAATAATTAAAACCAAAATCCTCGTTTCAAAATTTGATAAAGATCAAATTTGAAAACCGGGAAATCCCCAACTCTCTCCGAAGGTCCTTGAGTTGCTTAGGATTTTGAGGATCGCGAGACGAAATGCGAATAAAATATGTTATGCATGGATGACTATGTATAATATTCCAAATTGAAAATTTGGGATGTTACAAACCTACCCCCCCCTTAAGATGAATCTCGCCCTCGAGATTCGGGTTGGCTAGAAAATAGGTGTGGGTGGTCCTTGCGAAGATCATCCTCTCGTTCCCATGTGGCTTCATCCTCGGTATGGTGGCTCCACTGAACTTTACAAAACTTGGTAACCTTACTGCGGGTGATTCTGCTGGCAAACTCCAGAATCTTAACTGGTTTGTCCTCATAAGTCAAATCACTGTCCAACTGAATCGCCTCCAGGGGTACTGTATCTCTTAGCGGTATATCTGCCATCTCGGCATGACACTTCTTCAGCTGTGAAACGTGGAACACATCGTGGACTCCTGACAATCCCTCAGCTAACTCCAACTTGTAGGCAACTTCTCCCATCCATTCCAAAATGCGATACGGTCCTACAAATCTCGGGGCTAACTTTCCTTTAACTCCAAAACATTTCACTCCTCGCAAGGGCGATACTCGCAGATATGCTCTGTCTCCAATTCCGTAGATTACCTCCTTGCGTTTTGAGTCTGCATAACTCTTCTGCCTGGACTGAGCAATCTTCAGTTGGTCTCGGATCAATTTTATCTTCTCCTCAGACTCCTTGATCAAGTCTGGTCCAAACAACTGTCGGTCTCCTACCTCGTCCCACATTAACAGTGTTCTGCATCTTCTTCCATACAGGGCTTCAAACAGTGCCATCTTCAAACTGGCTTGATAGCTATTGTTGTACAAAAACTCTGCGTATGGCAAATTGTCATCCCAACTGGATCCATAATCTAGCGCACAGGCTCTCAACATGTCCTCCAAAATTTGGTTCACTCTCTCGGTCTGTCCATCTGTCTGCGGGTGGAAAGCTGTGCTGAACTCTAACCTTGTTCCCAAAGTCTGATGTAACTGATGCTAGAACTTTGAAGTAAACTGTGTCCCTCTATCTGATACAATGGTCCTCAGAACTCCATGCAGACATACGATCCTGGACATATATATCTTGGCCAACTTTGCACTTGTATAGGTGGTTTTCACTGGGATGAAGTGAGCTACTTTGGTTAAGCGATCAACTACTACCCATATGGAACCGTATCCTGATTTGGTCCTGGGCAATCCGGTGATAAAGTCCATGCCCAGTTTATCCCACTTCCATTCGGGTATCGGCATAGGCTGTAACAGTCCTGCTGGCTTCTGATGTTCTGCCTTAACTTTCTAACATACATCACATATGGCGACATACTCGGCAATATCCGTCTTCATACCGGTCCACCAGAAACGTTCCTTCAAATCCAAATACATCTTGGTGTTTCCGGGGTGTATCGAGTATGGTGATTCATGGGCCTCTTGAAGTATGAACTTCCTGATCTCCTGGTTATTGGGCACATAAACTCGGTCCTCAAACCATAGGGTATCATGCTCATCTTCACGAAAACCTTTGGCCTTTCCTTTGCTCATCTTCTCCTTTATCTCAGCAATCTCCTTGTCCTCTTTCTGGGCTTCCCGAATCTTGTCCAGCAATGTCGACTGGACCTCCATTGTTGCAATAAATCCTCTAGGAACAATCTCCAATCGAAGTTCCATGATGTCCTCTGCTAATTCCTTCGGCAGTCCCTTACTTTCAAGGATATTAGTATAACTCTTCCGGCTCAAAGCGTCTGCTACGACATTGGCCTTTCCTGGATGATAGTGCAGTTTCATGTCATAATCCTTTATAAGCTCCAACCATCTCCTCTGTCGAAGGTTCAGTTCCTTCTGGGTGAAAATGTACTTCAAACTCTTATGGTCCGTGTACACATCACAACGGTTTCCAATAAGGTAATGTCTCCAGGTCTTTAATGCATGCACTACGGCTGCTAACTCCAAATCATGCGTGGCATAGTTCAACTCATGAGGTTTTAGTTATCGTGAGGCATACGAAACAACTCTCCCGTCCTGCATAAGCACACATCCAAGTCCTAAGCGTGAGGCATCGCAGTACACTTGGAACTCCTTATGTATATCTGGCAGTACTAGCACTGGGGCTGTAGTCAAACGTTTCTTCAATTCCTGGAAACTTGCCTCGCAATCTTCTGTCCATTTAAACTTAGTATCCTTCTTCAACAGTTCGGTCATTGGTTTTGCAATCTTGGAAAAGTTCTCAATAAATCTCCGGTAGTATCCTGCGAGTCCAAGAAAACTACGGATCTCGCTAACTGAAATGGGTGCCAACCATTCAGTGACTGACTGAATTTTGCTGGGGTCTACTGCTATACATTCTCCCGATATAACATGTCCAAGGAACCCGACTTCCTTCAACCAAAATTCGCATTTGCTAAACTTAGCATACAACTGGTGTTCCCTGAGTTTCTCGAGAACTAAGCGTAAATGCTCCTTGTGATCCTCCTCGTTCTTCGAGTATACCATAATATCGTCAATAAACACCACAACAAACTTGTCCAAATACTCCATGAACACCTTGTTCATCATGCTCATGAAATAGGCAGGGGCGTTAGTCAGTCCAAATGACATGACCGTGTACTCGTATAATCCATATCGTGTTGTGAATGCTGTCTTCGGTATGTCCTTCTCTCGTATCTTCAACTGATGATACCCCGATCGCAAATCAATCTTCGAAAACACTTTAGCTCCTTGCAACTGATCAAATAGATCATTGATCATTGGTAGTGGGTACTTGTTCTTAATCGTCACTTCATTTAATGCTCGATAATCAACAACCATCCTTAGGGATTTATCTTTATTCTCAACCAGAAGTACTGGGGCTCCCCAAGGTGATGAACTTCTTTGGATGTATCCTTTCTCCAATAATTCCTTGATTTGTTTCTTAATTTCTTCCAGATCATTCGCAGGCATCCGATAGGGTCTTTTGGATATTGGTCCTGTTCCTGGTAAAAGCTCTATCAGAAACTCAATATCTCTGTCCGGTGGCATGCCTGGTAACTCCTCTGGGAAAACATCTGGGTAATCCTTTACTACCGGCACTTCCTCCTGACCAACTCCCATAAGGGCATTCACTTGGCTCCTTTTAGGCACATGCCTAGACACATACTTAATCCTTTTTCTCTCCAGGGTGGTGAGATAAATCGACTTACTCGCACAATCAATGCTTCCTCCATACTTTGACATCCAGTCCATACCCAATATCACATCCAATCCTTGCGACTCCAAGATAATTAGGTCGGACGGAAACACATGTGTGCCAATGGTTAAGGGTATCTAGTCACACCATCGGCTGGCCATATACTCTGCTCCGAGTGAACTTACTAAAAGAGGGGTCCTAAGGGTTTGGGTTGGTAGTTTAAACTTATCCATGTATCCCCTTGATATGTATGAATGCGATGCACCAGTATCGAAAAGAACAAGAGCGGTAAATGACTTAACAAAAAACTTACCTATTACGCGACCGACTGCTCTTCAACCTCCTCCACGTTAACGTGGTTCACTTGTCCTTTGTTGAATGGATTTGGCTTCTTCCCAGCGCTCCCATTTCCATTTCCATTCTTTCCTTTAGGGCACTCTGTGGCGTTGTGTCCAGTCTTCCCGCACTTGAAACACGTAACATGACTTAAGTCCCTTTTGGCGGGTGTGGCTGGGTTGGGGCGGTTATGATTATTGTTGGTTCCGTTCCCATTCCCATTCTTAGAACCATTGTGGTTATGCGTTCCTCCTCCAGTGTGGTTGTGACCTCCATGGTTATGAACAAGTCCTCCCGAGTTCGGGGTTAGGCGAGGTTTCTGCTGAGCTCCTGAGTTATACTTCCCTTGTCCATACTTCCTCTTGCGGCTCTCAATCTGTTGTTGCTTCCCTTCAATCATAAGAGCCTTATCTACCAACTCCTGGTAGTTGTTGAAGGTTGCTACCATCAACTGCATACTCATCTCATCATTCATCCCTTCCATAAACTTCTCCTGTTTCGCTGCATCTGTGGCCACATCATCAAGGGCGTAGCAAGATAATTTGCTAAACTCGTCCACATACTGAGCCATAGTATGGTTCCCCTGGCGTAGGTTGCGAAACTCTCGCTTCTTCATCTGCATAGCTCTAGTTGAGACATGGGCGGTGCGGAAAGCTTGCTGAAACTGGTCCCAAGTGATATTGGCTATAGGAAAAGTGGCTGTGTAATTCTCCCACCATGAGGCTGCTGGTCCATCCAATTGATGTGCGGCAAAGCGCACCCTCTCAGCATCTGTGCAACCTGCGGTGGTTAACTCCCTTCCAATACGGCATAGCCAATCATCAGCAACTATAGGCTCGGTGCTACTGGAAAACACCGGCGGTTGTAACCTTAGAAAACGGGCTAGGTTGTCCACGGGCGGCGGGTTGTTGTTGTTGTTGTTGCCCTGGTTCTGAACTAGCAATTGCATCAACATATTCTGCTGTTGGATCAACTGGGTGAGCTCCGGTGGGAAGGCAAAACCAGTGTCACGTCTCGGAGGCATCTCAGGGGTTTAGATGGAAGATATTTAGAATAGAAAAGAGGTCTAATGAGAAAACACTACCCATATGCACATGAGACAAACACAATCATTTCACTCAATCAATCAAGCAAGGGCATACAAACGATCTAGAACTATCGCACAAGTGCTCAACTACTACTAAATACATGGGGGAATACTAGTGATATATGGTAGTCATCTAGAAATTTTGATCGGTGGGAGTCTCCATGATGTCTGCTCCAGCTTCGTCTTCATAGTCATCATCACTAGGATCGGAATTGGTGTCGTCGATGATGATGTAGTTGTCCGGGCAAGTGGGATCTTCATCTTCGTCTCCCGGTGTTGGTCCTCCCATGATTACTCCGATCTTCTTGACTAGGTCGTCATTCTTCTCCAGTAGTGTCTTGATTTCCTCCTCATATCCATCGCGTGTAAACTTGAGTTCTTCCTCCAGTTTGATGATCCTAGTCCTCGTCTTCTTCAAGTCCATCATGTTCGTGCTCATCTGGTTCTCCTGGCGTCGAATGTGTTGGTTTAACTCCTAAATGAAGGCGGCAATGGATCTATCCTTCTTGGTGCTGATTACTTCCCATTGCTCGTCTCGGCGCCCACATATTTGGTAAATAGTGTCCTTAAGTTCCCTGTTATAAACTTCTCCAATTCGTCCAATGGTAATGTGGGCTGCCATGCTCTTTCCTAGACTCCAGGTGGGTGCTTCGAAAGAAAACTCTATGGGTTTAGAAGTTAGCGAGAACGTCCTTCCTGGAACTTGTACTTGAATGATCCAACGCTCCTCTTCAGGTAAAGTGGCGTTGTACGTCCCGGTGAAGCTTGGTATTCCAATGTTCAAGTACCTAGTGACTTCCTTCAAGTGGCGTCCAAAAGGTGTGTCTTCATCCGGTTGTGCAAACTTGTTCTTCATCTCCGTCATCCTAAAGAGTAGAAAATCGAGAGGAGTCAGAAATGAGAAGAGAGGTGTGACCTAGGGTTTATCTTAGTGGTCGTGTCCTACACTCAGCGTGTGCTCTGATACCATCTTGTAGCGACCCGACCTCAGATGGTCAAGTCTATGTGCTTTCGTGTCATCCCTGGATCGGTAATGCTGACACACACAGTACTCGAAGGATTTATAACAGAGTAGCAATCACACACTTATTACATCGAAAGTCTCAAGAGAGAACTTATTACAATAATATGGCTTAAGGCCATCTAATACGATAACAGCGGAAGGCTTGGAAGATAAAGTGAGTCCATCAACTCCAACGGCATAACTGAGCTGCACGGCAACGACCTAACGAACCTTACTCCTCGTCTGAAAAGTCTGCAACATAATACGTTGCAGCCCGAAATGGGTCAGCACATGGAATATGCTGGCAAAGTACATAGTAGAGCAAGAACAAAAATAATGCTATCACTACATGCATATTTGGCTGGTGAAAAGCTCTATGGTTACAGTTTTGCGAAAAGCCAATTTTTCCCTACAACAAAGGAATAGATTTTAATTTTACTATCATGGTAGTTGAAACATCATTGAGAAGGTTCCTCCAACTCAATCCCAATTAAAGTCATTAACAACCCAACAATATTAATTAAACATGATGAGATACATGTGATAACCCAAGTACTAGATACTCAAGAATTGTCCATAACCGGGGACACGGCTAACCATGATTAGGTTGTACACTCTGCAGAGGTTTGCGCACTTTTCCCCACAAGACTCGATCTCCTCCGTTGGATTTCTCGCACTACAGGGTGTTTGAGAAACAGATGACCGAGACACAGTCTTTCAGAAACATTAACTCTCTACTCCGGGCAGACCATACCAAACCTACATCCCACTACCTGCTGATCTGCCTCTTCAAGAGCTTCACGTAACTTACTCAACTATGCTAGAGCCCATAATAGCTTGTGGCTGCACACGGAAGTTTCTAGCATGAATCATCTCAGTTCCCTTTGAGACTGGGTGGCGGTCCATAGGAAGATCACACGGGTACTCCGGGATTTCCAAAAAAATACAGGCAACACTGGGTACTCCAGGTGCCTCAATCCACCCAGTTGTTTGATTAAGTTGCCACCTTAAGTTGAACCATTAATTTAGCAATCTCACATTTGTCATGGATTTCACTCAAACCCAAACCACGTCTATGAGCATAGCATAGCATAGTAATATAAGCAACACGTAGAGTAACTCCCAGAGATTTGAATGTAACAGGGCAATAGGTTCTACCTCATCAAGTACTTCCCAACCCACAAGTTAATGATGTCCTAATCATGCAATGTTTGAGGATTGGAACTAATGCATAAAAACTAGGTGATAAAGGGATATGATCAAAGTGTTACTTGCCTTGCTGACGATCTGCGAAACCTAGGGACTCATAGTAGCACGCTTCGCACTCCGGGTGTTCTATCGCAAGCAACAATAGCATACATAAGTAACAAGCAACGATGCACAAGAAAAACTCAAATAAAAGAGGTTGACCAGAAAGTTCAAATTAAGAACTCTGATTCGCAAAAAGAATCAAATCAAACGGAGCAACGAAACTCAAACGACAAAAGAGAGAAGCTTCGTTTACTAATCTGAAACTAGGTCAAATTTTACAATAGAGAAAACTTGTTTGAGTTGGTTAAACGGAAAGAGGGTTTCGAGACGAAACTCCAGGCGCTTGAATCGCCTGATTCCGACTAACGAGTGAAAAGATAAAGAGAAACTAAGATCGGATCAGAAATCACGATCAGAGAAAATCGTGGATTAAATCCAATTAAAGAAAACTGACGAACAGACTAACGAACGAGCGTTCGTTAGTTGTATCTAACGGGCGAAGAACCATTCGTTAAAACGAACGTTCGAACGAACGTCCGCTAACTAGAAGAACCAAGAAAAAAACCGGCGATCCAAAAAAAATGAATCTAGGGTTTTTTTAAACGAACGGTTTTAGAAAGAAAAACCGGCGGCGGATCCGGCGACTACCTCCGGCGAGGGGCTCCGGCGGTGCGGGCGGCGGGGCGGCGGCGGCTCGGTGGCGGCAAGAAGCGGCGGTGGCGGGGCTCGGCTTGGGGCGGCGGGGCAGGCGCGATGGGGTGCCGGTTTGGGCGGCGGGTTGGCGGATTATAAAGGGGGCGGGGACGACGGCTTGCTTGGGCGAGGGGGCGCCCGGGGAAGAGTCCGAGCCGGACTCTCCTCGGCGTTCGTGCCGGGCACGGCGGCGCGGCCGAGGGAGGCGGTGGCACGGGCGGGCCGGCCTGGCTCGGCTGGGCCTTAGGCCCAGTCGGGCGCGGGAACTTTTTTTTTAAAACAATTTTGCCGACGGAAATAAAATCCTAGAAAAAAATAAATAAAAATCTAAAAATGCCAAAACAAATTTTCGTCGTCTAAATAAAATATTTAGAACGAGATGAACATTCTCTTGGCCCTAAAATGCAATTTTGAAAACGTGCAATTTTTTTAATGCAACAAATTGCTATAAAATCCAAATGGAACAAATATTTGGTTTTAATATTTTTCCTGCAACATTTCATTTATTTTGGAGAAGTCATCTTATCTCCTCTCTTGTATTTTAATATGAAATATTTTCGGAGAGAAAAATAATTAAACCAAAATCCTCGTTTCAAAATTTGATAAAGATCAAATTTGAAAACCGGGAAATCCCCAACTCTCTCCGAAGGTCCTTGAGTTGCTTAGGATTTTGAGGATCGCGAGATGAAATGCCAATAAAATATGTTATGCATGGATGACTATGTATAACATTCCAAATTGAAAATTTGGGATGTTACAAAAGATCTCCTCTACGTATACCAGTAAAGACCATTTTATGATTGTCTGTACGAAACACTTGGCAATCTACTTCAGTGAATAGGACATTGAAACCGAAATCAGCAAGTCTGGAAACTGAAAGTAAATTGTATCCAAGAGATTCAATGAGCATGACATTTTGTATGGAGCTATCATGTGAGATGGCCACCTTACCAAGGCCAACCACCTTACCCTTTGAATTATCACGAAAAGTGACATATTTTCGAGGGCCGTCGTTTTCAGCAAGCTCACGGAACATATCTTTATCTCCGGTCATGTGATCAGTACATCCACTATGAAGGACCCATTCCTTTCATCCAGCCATGTAGCCGCGAAGATTAGCCATAAGACCAAAGTGTCTCATCGCATCATCGAGATCATAGTCACTATCATCATCATCATCATCATCATCTTGTGATTGATCAATTCCTAGAGAGGGCAATTCATTAGATAAATGATCATTTCTATAGTTATCTTTATGAATTCTAATAGCTCTGGAAATGATATTGCTAATGATTCCAACATCTCCTTTGGTACTCGTAAGATTAGTAAGCTCATATAAGCAGTCACCAAATTTGGGATCATTGGAACTCATCTTAATCAAAGCAATAGACTTATGGAGGATTTCATCTAGATCTTTCAAGGAGTAATTAGGAAAGAGTTCCTCAAGAAATTTCCATATGGCATAGGCACACTACTAGGAAAAGGGCTATAGATGGAAATGACACTAATGGCGCACCAGACATGTGGTCCGCCATTAGTATATACTAATGGCACACCATGTGTTGGTGCGCCATTAGTGTCCAAATACTAATGGCGCACCACATCCACGGTGCGCCATTAGTAACAAATTGTTTTCATTTTTTTTAAACTAGTAATGGCGCACCAGTGGATAGTGCGACATTACTAGTTAAACTAGTAATGGCGCACCACATCCACGGTGCGCCACTAGTAAATTTTTTTCAAAATTTTTTTCAACATTTTTTTTCAAAACTAGTAATGGCGCACCAGTGGACAGTGCGCCATTACTAGTTAAAACTAATAATGGCGCACTGTCAAGTGGTGCGCCATTACTAAGTTTTTAAAAAAATCAGAATTTGTTTTATTTTTTCAAAACTAGTAATGGCGTACTGTGGGTGTGGTGCGCCATTACTAGTTTAACTAGTAATGGCGCACCACTCCCACGGTGCGCCATTACTAACTTGGCCCAAAACTTCCACCGAATGCACCCCCCCCCCATGGACCGCCTTTTCAGTTTAAAAAAAATAAAACAAAATGATGGAAATGTCAAAAAAATAAAAGAAAATAAGTTTCCCATGTGACATGTGGTCTAGTTGTTGGGAAAATTTAGAAATATGAATTTCGACTTTAATTAGCAAAACCACCCAGGGAGCACTTGTGCTTTCAGTCTCCCCCTTTTTGGTAATTGATGACAACATACATCAAAGCTTTAGATAAAGATATAGAGAATAGCAAGTAAAGCTTTGGAAAGACATGTAACATGCATAGGCTCCCCCTACATGTGTGCAATCATGTGAACATTGAATATAGGAGCATGTGAATGCATAAACATGACAGAGTAAGCAATGTGTTACATGTATCTTGGCTATATGCATCAGAGCAAATGATGTGAATGTGAGAAATGTACCTTCATGCTCATGAGTCCTTCTTGCAAACAGTATGTACATCAGCAAGAACTTCTCATTCACATGACTGTGATGCATATACTTACCTTGTGGTCTTGAGTTGGCTTAGGATGGGATGAACCTGCGCAAACATGGTTAAATAACACAGATACACCTACTGACCAGAGCAAACAAGAGAAACCACAAGAGAACCAAGACTGGGATGACATGTAGAGTGAGTACTAAGTACCACATAGGATATAGACATGTTCCCAAAGGAAAAGATATGCAATAAAATCAGAGATTTCCTTCCCTTAGATGTCTTGCTCCCCCTGAATCTGCATGGGATATTGGGAGAAGATAGGGAACAGAAAATCAGAGCAACAAAAAGGAACAACAGAGCTTGAGCTAAAGCAAGCAACCAAACATGTCTTTCCCCTCTTAAAGACATGTGACATCTCTCCTCTTGAACACCAAGCATCTGGGGTCTTTGATGATATTACTTTCTCCTAGTTGGGAAACTCTCTCCCCCTGAGTATTCTCTCTTTCTCCCCCTATAGGAAGTATCTCTCTCCCCCAAAGGTAATTAAGCTTTGATGTGAACTCTCTCTCCCCCTTTGACATCAATTTCCAAGAAGGGCTCTTCTGGACATGTGATACAAATGGGTTGGTCCTCGAGTCATAGAGCAAAGCAGCATGTCTAATATGATGCTGGTAGAGGACAAGAATCATTGAGTGGAGCTGGAGCAAACAGAAATCAGGAATAAGTGGCAAGTTGGTTTTCCTGTGGTGGAATCGGTGACTCCGAGTTGTGTGCTTCGGTAGCACCGAAAGATTTTGGTTAGGCCGAAGAGAACAAACCGGTGTGACCGAGTTCATTAGAGTGAAACCACTTGTCACCTCAGCTCACTAGACAAGTAAGATCTCACAAGGATATGCAAGGAATTAACTTAAAGATTTGCAATGAATGGATGCAGAAAATGCAGAACAAAAAGGAAAGAAAAGAAACTAAAAGTTCTAGATGAAGTTTTTTTTCAAAGGGGAAACAAATATGCAAATGCAAAAGCACGGAGAAACACTAGAGAACTTCATCTAGAAATGGTCGGTGACGAAGTCACCTATGTTAGAGTATGTTAACTTAGGAGTCAAGTGAGAGCACTTGATCATAGGTCATACTCATCGTTTAAGCTCAAAATGGGTTACCATTTTTCGTTTAAGCCTTTTGATGTATTCACATCTTGTCGAGTTGCTTTAGCTCATGACTTGGAGTAAAGCTTCTCTAAGATGGAATAACATACCTTGGGTGGTGGTGTTGATCTTACACATGTAGTTGAACTTGTGTGGGTTGCTCAGGATTGATGTAGTTCATCAAGAGTTGGGAGCACCACTTGGAGTTTGAGTTCATCTACCTACATGGGTTAGCTTTGCAAGGAAGAGCACTTGTGTATCCAAAATGACAATCATGACACTCCACATAGAATTTGCCAAAGGATATGTTTGAATGGTTTCGTGCTTCCTTGTCTTCAACCACCATTGTGTAGAGACTTGGTGATGTAGAGATTGCTCAAGATGTGAGTGAGTTGCAATCTCATAGATTTAGATTCAACCAAGTACCTACACGGGTTAGATAACATGCAAGGTACAAATATATCCAAGACATGTGAATAGCATCATAAGAGAAATATCGAGGATTAGTCATAGGCTCATGCCCCGCATGTATCAAATGGAGTTCCTACTCCAAGTTTGAAGCATCAATGATGTTCAATTCACCTCTCAACCTGCAAAACACTTGCTCATCAAGTGGTTTAGTGAATATATCTGCTAATTGCTTATCGATGCGAACATGCTTAAGGTGAATGTCCCCTTTGGCAACATGATCTCGAATGAAATGATGACGAACTTCAATATGCTTAGTTCGAGAATGTTGCACGAGATTGTGAGCAATCTTAATAGCACTTTCATTGTCACATAGCAATGGAACATGTTTCACATATATCCTATAATCTTTAAGAGTTTGGGTCATCCAAAGTAATTGAGCGCAGCATGAACCAGCGGCAATGTATTCCGCTTCGGCGGTGGATAAGGATACCAAGTTTTGTTTCTTGGAAGACCAAGACACAGGAGATCTACCAAGGAATTGACAAGTACCCGAAGTGGATTTTCTATCAACCTTGTCTCCGGCATAGTCTGAATCGGAGTAGCGAACAAGATCAAAAGAGGACCTCTTAGGATACCAAATGCCAAAATTTGGTGTATGGATTAGGTATCTCACTATCCTTTTCACAGCCTTAAGATGACACTCTTTAGGAGGAGCTTGATATCGTGCACACATGCACACACTTAGCATAATATCGGGACGAGAGGCACACAGATATAACAATGAACCAATCATAGAGCGATAAACCTTTTGATCAACCGGTTCACCATCTTTGGTCAAATCAAGATGTCCACTAGTAGGCATGGGTGTATTCATACCTTTGCGTTCTTGCATATTGAACTTCTTGAATAAGTCCTTGGTGTACTTCTCTTGAGAGACAAAGGTACCTTCCTTAGTTTGCTTGATTTGCAAACCGAGAAAGAATTTGAGTTCACTCATCATAGACATCTCAAACTTCTCCGACATTAGCTTTCCAAACTTCTCACTAAAATGAGGGTTAGTTGAACCAAATATGATATCATCAACATAAATTTGGCACACAATAGTTCTCCATTAACCCTTTTAGTAAAAAGAGTAGAATCAATTTTGCCAATTTCAAAGCCTTTTTCAATAAGGAACTTGGTCAAGCATTTATACCATGCTCTAGGAGCTTGTTTAAGACCATAAAGCGCTTTGTGAAGTATGTAAACATGATTAGGTTTCTTAGGATTGACGAAGCCGGGAGGTTGCTTAACATAAACTTCCTCTTCAATTTTGCCATTTAGAAAAGCACTTTTAATGTCCATTTGGTACAAGGTGATATCATGGTGATTAGCATAAGCAAGTAAGATGCGAATGGAGTCAAGTCTAGCAATAGGAGCATATGTCTCACCATAGTCCATACCTTCAACTTGTGTGTAGCCTTGGGCGACGAGACGTGCTTTGTAGCGAACCACTTGTCCATCTTCATCTTGCTTATTGTGAAACACCCATTTGGTACGAATGATGTTGTGGTTGTTGTCGGGCTTCTCGACCAATGTCCACACTTGATTTCTCTCAAAGTTGTGTAGCTCTTCATGCATAGCGTTTATCCAGTCCGGATCCTCCAATGCTTCTTCAACCTTCATAGGTTCAATGCTAGAGATGAATGAGTAATGTTCACAAAAGTTAGCTAAACGAGTTTTAGAGCGAGTGATTCTCCCGGTTTGGATATCATTGTAGATTTGCTCGACGGGATGATCCTTAGCAATTCTTGCTCGAACTCGTGAAAGCTTTTGCTTGGGTCGGGGTGGAACATCCTCTTCATCTTGTGCTTCTTCTTGGCCTTCTTCATTGTTGACGTTGTCATTCTCTTGTCGTGGTGGAGAAGGAGGTTGTTGATGTTCATCTTGATGCGCTTCCTCATTTTCTTCATCTTGGCGTGTCCCACTTGTGGATGCTTCCGTATCAACTCTTGGGTCACCTTATCGTGAGGTATAAGCTTCCACTTGGACGGACGAGGTACTCTCCTTCACTTCCGTTGGACGAATCTTGCCAATGGACAAGTCTTGAATTGCTTCCGAAGGGTCTTTGTCTCCTACATCAATTGGCAATTGCTCTACTTGCGAGCCGTTAGATTCATCAAACTTCACATCTACCATCTCTTCAACCTTTCGGGTGAAATTGTTGTAGACACGGTAAGTGTGAGAGTTTGAGCCATAACCAAGTAGGAAACCTTCATGAGATTTAGGAGCAAATTTAGAATGACGATGCTTATCAAGAATGTAGCACTTTGAGCCGAATACTCGAAAGTATCCAACTTGGGGTTTGTTACCGGTGAGGAGCTCGTATGTCGTCTTGCCGAGTAGCTTGTGAAGATACAAGCGATTTGTTGCATGACAAGCTGTCTCAACCGCTTCCGCCCAAAAGTGCTTTGGCGTTTTGTACTCATCAAGCATCGTTCTTGCCATCTCGATAAGAGTCCGGTTCTTCCTTTCAACAAATCCATTTTGTTGAGGTGTGTATGTAGCCGAGAACTCGTGTGAAATCCCTTCTTCGTCAAGAAAGGTGTCCACATTTACGTTCTTGAACTCCATTCCGTTGTCGCTCTGAACCTTCTTGATCTTCACGTCAAACTGATTTTGGACCTTCCTAGCGAAGTTTTTGAAGATCTTTTGGACCTGCGATTTGTCATCAAGAAAGAACACCCACGTAAATCTTGAAAAATCATCAACTATGACTAGACCAAATGAGTTACCACCGAGACTCTTGTAGGCATTTGGACCAAAGAGATCCATGTGAGGTAGCTCGAGTGGTCTTCTTGTGGTCATGATGTTCTTCGCGCGGTGACTTCCTCCAACTTGTTTCCCTGATTGACAAGCACTACAAAGTCTATCCTTGTCAAATATGATATCGTTTATTCCAAGGATATGATCACCTTTAATAAGCTTATCAAGATTTCGCATACCAACATGACCTAGTCTTCTATGCCACAACCAGCCTTTAGAAGATTTAGCAATTAAGCAAGTTCTAGGTTGAGCCTTTTTAGTGAAATCAACAATGTAAAGATCTACTCTACGTATACCAGTAAAGACCATTTTATGATTGTCTCTACGAAACACTTGGCAATCTACTTCAGTGAATAGGACATTGAACCCGAAATCAACAAGTCTGGAAACTGAAAGTAAATTTTATCCAAGAGATTCAACGAGCATGACATTTTGTATGGAGGCCAACCACCTTACCCTTTGAATTATCACCAAAAGTGACATATTTTCGAGGGCCGTCGTTTTCAGCAAGCTCACAGAACATATCTTTATCTCCGGTCATGTGATCAGTACATCCACTATCAAGGACCCATTCCTTTCCTCCAGCCATGTAGCCGCGAAGATTTGCCATAAGACCAAAGTGTCTCATCGCATCATCGAGATTATAGTCACTATCATCATCATCATCATCATCATCTTTTGATTGATCAATTCCTAGAGAGGGCAATTCATTAGATAAATAATCATTTCTATAGTTATCTTTATGAATTCTAATAGCTCTGGAAATGATATTGCTAATGATTCCAACATCTCCTTTGGTACTCGTAAGATTAGTAAGCTCAAATAAGCAGTCACCAAATTTGGGATCATTGGAACTCATCTTAATCAAAGCAATAGACTTATGGAGGATTTCATCTAGATCTTTCAAGGAGTAATTAGGAAAGAGTTCCTCAAGAAATTTCCATATGGCGTAGGCACACTACTAGGAAAAGGGCTATAGATGGAAATGACACTAATGGCGCACCAGACATGTGGTGCGCCATTAGTATATACTAATGGCGCACCATGTGTTGGTGCGCCATTACTGTCCAAATACTAATGGTGCACCACATCCACGGTGCGCCATTAGTAACAAAAAAAATTTCATTTTTTTTTCAAAACTAGTAATGGCGCACCAGTGGATAGTGCGCCATTACTAGTTAAACTAGTAATGACGCACCACATCCACGGTGCGCCACTAGTAAATTATTTTCAAAAAAAAATTCAAAATTTTTTTATTTATTTTTTCAAAACTAGTAATGGCGCACCAGTTAAAACTAGTAATGGCGCACTGTCAACTGGTGCGCCATTACTAAGTTTTTTAAAAAAAATCAGAATTTGTTTTTTTTCAAAACTAGTAATGGCGCACCGTGGGAGTGGTGCGCCATTACTAGTTTAACTAGTAATGGCGCACCACTCCCACGGTGCGCCATTACTAACTTGGCCCAAAACTTCCACGGAATGCACCCCCCTGGACCGCCTTTTCAGTTTAAAAAAATAAAAGAAAATGATGGAAATGTCAAAAAATAAAAGAAAATAAGTTTCCCATGTGATATGTGGTCTAGTTGTTGGGAAAAATTTCAAAATCCCCAAAAACCTAATAGAAAAAAGTTACGGGGCTTTTAAGATCCGGAGGCAAAAAAATTCAAAAAATTTCAAACTTACTAGTGCGCACCGTATGCTAGGTGCGCCACTAGTAACAGAAAAAAAAATTGGTTTCGAAAAAAATATTTTTTGAATTATTTTTCAAAATATGATACATAATATGACCGGGAAGTTTGAAATATTTTTTCAAAATTTCATCATACTCATGAACATGAACAAAGCCATAGACATCAGCAAGGTTTAATAGGATTGATATGATAGATATATCAACAAGTGCCTGTGAAGTGAGGTGGTGCTGGGGTTGGATAGAACTACGAAGTTAAGCGTGCTCGGGCTGGAGTAGTATGAGGATGGGTGACCTTCCGGGAAGTTTGACCACAGAGCATGATTTGACCTGAGATTAAGCATATTAACTTGAGATTAAGAAAAAACTAAAAAAAATTAAAAAAATTTAAAAAAAATGAAAAAAAAATTATTACTAATGGCGCACTTCTATGTGGTGCGCCATTACTAAGTTAGATAGTAATGGCGCACCTCTAGGCATACTAATGGCGCACTACTGGTGCGCCATTAGTATCTACTAATGGTGCACCAGTGGTGCATCATTAGTAGGCAAAACTGGTGCGCCATTAGTAGGCCTTTTCCTAGTAGTGGCATACTTAAGAGTCGGCAAACATCCAATCAAGTTTCTAGGCAAGCCTCTAATGATGAGCTCAACAGTTCTAAGATCGCGAATCATGTCAATATCTTCATCTAGGGTAGGGTGCAAAGGATCAACATGAGGTGCACAAGGGCTAGTAATGTACTTGTTCAAATGATATTCATTGAAAATCTCAAGCATTTCATTTTTCCACTCATGAAAATACTCTCCATCAAGAATATGCACTCTATATCTAAGACTCCCCAAAGTAGACACATCCATCTTCCTCCAATGGTGTTTAAACCAAGGCAATGGAGACCAAAGCTCTGATACCAATTGAAATGATCGAGAAGAGGTATCTAGAGGGGGGTGATTAGACACTAAGTGCCAAAAGTTGCAGTTTTCAATATTCTTAAGTTTAAGTGGAGTTTAAGCACAAGTTTAATAAACACAATACATATCAAGCAAGCATGCAATGAGTATATGAGCAGCGGAAAGTAAAGCATGCAACTTGTAAGAATGTAAAGAGAAGGGTTTGGAGTATTCAAACGCAATTGGAGACACGGATGTTTTTGTCGTGGTTCCGATAGGTGGTGCTATCATACATCCACGTTGATGAAGACTTCAACCCACGGAGGGTAACGGTTGCGCGAGTCCACGGATGGCTCCACCCACGAAGGGTCCACGAAGAAGCAACCTTGTCTATTCCATCACGGTCGTCGCCCACAAAGGACTTGCCTCACTAGCGGTAGATCTTCATGAAGTAGGCGATCTCCTTGCCCTTACAAACACCTTGGTTCAACTCCACAATCTTGTTGGAGGCTCCCAAGTGACACCTAGCCAATCTAAGAGACACCACTCTCAAAGAAGTAACAAATGATGTGTTGATAATGAACCCCTTGCTCTTGTGCTTCAAATGATAGTCTCCCCAACACTCAACTCTCTCTCACAGGATTTGGATTTGGTGGAAAGAATATTTGAGTGGAAAGCAACTTGGGGAAGGCTAGAGATCAAGATTCATATGGTTGGAATGGAATATCTTGACCTCAACACAAGTGTAGGTGGTTCTCTCTCAGAAAATGTGTATTGGAAGTGTAGGTATGTTCTGTTAGCTCTCTCCACGAATGAAGAGTGGGTGGAGGGGTATATATAGCCTGCACACAAAATCTAACCATTACACACAATTTGCCAAACTCGGTGGGACTGAATGGTTAAACTCGGTCGGACCGATTCAGCAAACCTAGTGACCGTTAGGATTTTCAGTGGGACTGAGATGCAACTCGGTAGGACCGATATGGTTAGGGTTAGGGCATAACGTAATCTCGGTGTGATCGATTACACAAACTCGGTGGGACCGATTTTGGTAATAAGCTAACCAGAGAGTTGGTCAGGCAAACTCGGTGAGACCGATTACACAAACTCAGTGGGACCGATTTTGGTAATAAGCTAACCAGAGGGTTTGCATTGTAATCTCGGTAGTACCGATTGCTCAAACTCGGTGAGAACGATTTTGGTAATGGACATACACAGAGAGATTACAATCCCATCTCGGTGAGACCGAGATCCCTATCGGTGAAACCGATTTGCTAGGGTTTGTGGCAGTGGCTATGACATCTGAAACTCGGTGGCGCCGGATAGATAGAATCGGTGGGGCCGAGTTTGACTTTTGGTTTAGGTCATATGTGGATGTGGGAAGATAGTTGAGGTTTTTGGAGCATATCACTAAGCACTTTGAGCAAGCAAGCCATTAAGTAACACCTCATCCCCTCTTGATAGTATTGGCTTTTCCTATTGACTCAATGTGATCTTGGATCACTAAAATAGAAAATGTAGAGTCTTGATCTTGAAGCTTGAGCCAATCCTTTGTCCTTAGCATCTTGAAGGGGTTCCACATCCTCTAGTCCATGCCACTCCATTGTTGAACTTATCTGAAACATACTAGGTAAAAGTGTTAGTCCAACAAGAGATATGTTGACATTAATTACCAAAACCACCCAGGGAGCACTTGTGCTTTCAGCGGTGCTCCGAACTTGACCCTTGGCTTCACCGCGAAGCCAAGCCCGAGCGCACCTTGGGCCCGGGGGTTGCTGTCGGCGTTCTGGGAACGGGGGTCCCCGGACTTGCCTGCCTGCGGCCCGCGGCATGGCGGAGCTAGCAGGCCGTACGGCCCATCTTCACCAACGAAGCATCCAAGACCCTCGCGAGGGTCCAAGCCTCGCGAGGCAGACGACGCAAGACCTCCTCCCGAGCGGCCTAGTCAGGCAGGCTCGCGAGGGGCGGAGATATCAAGGCGAGGTGAACCTCATGAGTCTCTCGTGACGTGAGCCATGACGATCGGCACCAGGCGGGCGCCAGCGCACGCAGCGTCCTTGTTTCCTCTTTGGTGCAAAGGGGGCAGGCGCAGCCGCGGAGTACCGAGGCATCAGGCAAAGGTTGCCATTTCGATGCAACAAGGCCAAGACCATGGACTTCAAGATGGAGGTCATTGTGGAGCCCAAGACGATGTCACCCCCAGAGCCTTTCACAGGCGCAGACTACCTTTTGTCAGGATAGCTTGTACTAGATGTCCCCCTTTAAATTAGCCCGCCATTGTTGGCTCCCTTCCCGCTCAATATTTGGGAAGAGGGCCAGGGCCTCTATAAATAGGACTAGCCACCACAGTAGAGAGGGGAGATCTCATCAGACCAAGGGAGATCTCATCAGACCCAGAGAGATCTCATCGGACCCAGAGACACACACAAGTCCGAAAGCACAAGAACACCTCAACCTCAGGAGGTTGTTCTTCCCTTGTATTGTTCATCATCAGCCCAAGAGGCAATCCACCACCACCACACTGGAGTAGGGTATTACACCACAACGGTGGCCCGAACCAGTATAAACCCCCGTGTCTTTTCTGTGTTGTGAGTTCGTCGAGTTCGTCCGCAAGATCTTAGCGAGCTAGAGAGTAGATCGGTAGGAGGGAAAGACTTCGCGCGAACCCCAGTGTTCGAACCTTAAGGGTTTGCCGGAACCCCACATCCGACTCCATCATGCAAGCATTTAACCAACTGGATGCAATGGAAAATGCATAACAACGGTACTCGGGACAAACGGCAGTCATGCATCAAAGACCATCACCAACATCAACATGTACTACTAGCAAGCATAAGCATATGAAAGGAATACCAGCAACTAGCAGGGCATAATAACCAGGTGCATATCAACATAGAAAGAAAGTAAGCACTAACCCAGAAGCATTACCGAAACAACGATAACCATATTTTAAACAAGCAAACAGTTAATAAATATTCAAGTTGAAAACCATGGCTACTGCATGACTATCATGCAAGTGGGCATCCTGGCTTGCCTGGGGTGACGGAGACTCCGGGAAGAAGTGCGGTGAAGCCGCGGAACGAAACGCCGGGCGGTTCTTTCTCAAAGGGACTGATTAGAGGCAAGGGAAAAATAGTCATTTTCACTGTGATACCACCTAGTGAAAATGTTACCAAAAGATAGAGCTTGACGATACGAAGAAGTGAGCGCTGGTTTCACCTCGATCGGAGTTACGGTGGAAAAGCTGTGAGGAGTTGGAGATCAGGGACCAATCTGTGAATAAACTTCAGCAAACAGGCCCCTGGGAGGAAAAAAAGAAAATGTATTTCAGATAATGCGCTTTCAAAACAGAGGAAGTACATTCTTTACCGCAGTAGAGAGAAATACGCCTTCCCGAAGGGAAAACGTACTTCTTCCTAAAGCACCGTAAGAATACGTTTTCGTATAAAGGAAGACGTATACAGCGAAATACACTTCCACTTACCACGTGGCCAGGGACGGGGTCAACGCGTGGTGAGGCTGGCAGGTGGGGTCCGCGCGCGGGGGAGAGGGGTCGGCCTGGCGCGTCTTCTTCCTTGTTCGCTTGGCCCCGAGCGAGACAGAGGGCGAGACGAGGCAGGGCGAAGCCGGTGGTGGCCTGGCCGGCTCCGGCCACCGTTGGCCGAGGCGAGGCCACAGGCGTGTGCGCGGGGTTGTTCCTCCTCCGTTCAGGCGAAGAGCGGCCTCCGGGGAGGCTTGGAACGGTGGCGACGGGCGGCGACCCGAGGAGGACAGATAGGCGCGGGAGGAGGTGGAGCTCGGCGAAGCAGGGCGCTCCGGCGAGGGGGGATGGGTGGGGCAGCTCTACGGGAGGTGGGGAGCACTCTGGTGGGGGCGGGGAGGCTCGGGACGACCGGACGAGCTGGAGGCCGAACGGCGGAGGCGGCGGCCGGACTCGGGGCATGCAGATGCGGTGCTCTCCGGCGATGAACAAGGGGTAGGGGCGACTCGTGGAGACGAGGGGAGGCTCGTGGACTGCTCTGGAGGAGAGGAGAGGGGCTAGGTTCGCCGGAACCGAGGAGGAACCGAGGCGGCCATGGCGATCAGAGGCGAACGCTGGCGAGATCGGGCGACTCTGGTGGTCGAGGAGGCTTGGGGAGGGGCTGGTGAGGAGCGGGGGACCTCGGGCATGCTATATATAGCCGCGGGGAGGGCTCTAGGGCAACGCTAGCGAGCTTGTGCAGTGCTCCAGTGGTGGACAGAGGTTGGGCATGGCATGGGCATGGCGTTTGGACGCATTTAAGGCGAACCACGATGAGGCAGCGACGCAGTGAGATGCAGTCGATCACGGGGAAGCTCCAGGACATGGTTGCACGTCGAGACGAGGGATGAGACGAGTGCAGTGGCCCGATCGAGCTAGAGCTTGCACTATGTGTGCCGCTGGCGTGATCACCACGGGCACTAGTGCAAACGGCGCGTTCTGGCCGGGCCGACCATGCCCAGTAGATAGGCCGTCGTGTCCTCAGTCAAGATGAGGAAATAAATTGGTCCAGGGGAAAAGAAGAGATTTGCACTTAGCTCCAAAGTAAATCAACAGTAAGGTGCTTGTAACTTGCTGTGGTGACACCAGCTTGGTAACATGGTAAATAATTTGCCTGGTGATGATCACACACTAAGATGATTAAAATAGCAAAGTTTCAGCTCAAGAAGAGGAGTTTAGCTAGTGGTTGGTGTAGAAACCACCATAATGGCTTGAATTAGGGATTTGGATGATGCACTCACATGGAGAGGCAAGTGGAGCTGAAATTGGTCATGGCATAATTATTCGAAGGTATGAAGATTCTCAAAAAGTTTCAGGCCATTTGGATGAACCAAAATAGCACTTGCTTCATATAGCTTTGCTCTGGACAGAAACTTGGAAAAATTGCACAGGATAAATGGATTAACTAATTGATCTAAAACTTGGTGGCGGGAGTTGATATAGGTAGAATCATGTGCTGGTAAAGTTTCAGCTCAATTGAAGCAATACAATAGTTACTTTACAAACTGAAAATCTGACCAGAAAATAAGATTTGGAGCTGGGATCACACAGATAAGTTAAATGAGCTCATATTTGGTGGAGAGTCATTATTTGATCATATGAAGGACCTTGCAAAGTTTCACCTCATTTGGATATTCCTAGCTTGTACTTCCTTCACAATCACTTCCCTCAGACGGGAACATTGAAACTTTGCTCACGAATATTTACTAGGAAAATTGAGTTGAATTTTGGCAAGAGGCTATTATTTGGACAGAAAAAGATTTCCAAGAAGTTTGGGTTGAATTGGGCAAAGATAAATGGCACTTGCTTCACAAACTGTCATTCAGGACAAAACAGAAAAGAAATTAATTGAGCATGATTGGAAACATGGCCAATGAAATATTTTGCCATATTTGAGGAAGATATGACCCAAACAATTTATGACATTTATTTGGGAATTTTAGGAGTGACAGAAATATAGGTTGTTTCACAACCTAGGGTTTTAAGGGTTATTCCTTTATCAGAAAAGGAATGTTCCCAATAAAAAGAATATTGGGTTAGGTCAAGGATGGAAATGACATGATCTTGGGATGATGGTGAGGGTGACAAGCCACTATAAAACCTAGGAAGACATGATCTTCCCACGTGTCAGAACCACATAGCCATGGAAAAGTAAATCAAAGCAGGAAATCCAAGAAAATCAAAGGAAAAAGAAAAGGGCAAAAATCCAGGCTGTTACAGCTTTGGGCACTGGAGCTTCCTTACTATCTGCTCTTGTTTGGGAGCTTTGTGGTGGAGATGGTGTTGTGTCAACAGGAACTGGTTTACTATCTGCTGGGGTTGGAGTTAGATTGGGTGAAGCTGGTTCTCTGTCCATTGCAGTAGGGGTAAAATCTGCGAGAGTCTGGGTTATGTGTGGTAGGGCTGGTTCTCGTGCATGTACAACCGGGGTGCTATATCCACCAAGAGGTAGCACTATTTTGTTTGAAGACTGTGTTTTTACTCCGCTAGATACTGCCATCACTCGCTCCAATTCAAATGGGTGATAAACAGGAAACATAATTGAATGTACAGACATTGTGTGAGAGACAGATGCAATAGATAGTGTGAAAAAAGGACATTAAATAATTGACATGTATATTGTTTAACTAAAACGGATAGCATGACATAATTTCACATATATGATGTCTATCTAAACTGGATAGCATAGCATAACATAATTCAAAGATATGATGACTAACTAAACAGGATCGCATGACGTAATTCACATACATGTTATCTAAGTAACCAAGATCGCATGATTTAATTCACATATGTGATTTATATACTAAGCAGAGGGCATTCACATATATGATGTCTGAACTAAGAACATGGTGTTGAATATTGTGTATATGATGTCTAAACTATGTAATGCAAGACACCATATGCATGATATGAGAAGTAGAACCGTGCCAAGTTAGAGCATCCACCTCGGTGGGGGAATAGGACTGGTCATCTATCTCTGAATCCATCTCTGAGGAGCTACCGGGACCCAACAAGAGATATGCTTTGACAGGTAGCACTGTCTGCTCTAAAGGCCTTGTTTTCACTCCAGATTTTTCCATCACCCACTCAAATGGCTGATTCACAGGAAGAGTAGTTTAATGTACAAACATTGTCGACAAATGGAAATTTAATGAAGAAAAGGATGGGCTATATATCATTCAAATATATGATGCCTGGTTAAACAGGATGGCATTGCACATTTCACATATATTATGGCTGGCTAAAAGACATGAGACTGCATAATTCTCATATATGATATTGAAACTAAATAGGTGGCATTACAGAACGTGTCTAAACTAAGTAGAAGACATATATGATGTCGAAAGTAGGCACTGCAAGGCAACATATGCATGATATGACTAACATCATCATGCCAAGTTAGAGCAAACACCTTGGGGGGTAAATAGGAGTGGTCAGCTGCATCTGAATCCGCCTCAGAATAGATATCTGCCTCTGATCAATATGGAGAGGGGGGAGGGTTTGCCATTGAACCCACCATGAAGCAATGTCTGGATGAAATTGTATTGCCACGCAAAACTCTTCTCTTTTTATCTACATGTTCAGCATGACTGTGTACAATATCTGACATGCATACAAAAAAAATAGTGAGATTATGTAAGGAGAGCATGCAGAAATCTAGAGTAATGGTAACAACCAGCGGATGGATCCAAAAATAATGATAGCAAACTAATGATTGCTTTAATTTAATAAAAAAACAGATGATGATTGCTTTACTATTTGTTTCCCACCCAAGATGAACAACATAGGCATACCCTAGGTGAACCAGATATTAGATAGAGATACTATTCATTGTTGCCTCGATATGTGCCCCAGAACTAATTTAGAACTCAAGTTTCAACATCAATTTGGACCTGACTTGGAGTCTAAGAGGTGAACAGGATAATAAAGTAGCAGGTAATATTAAGAAATGCATAGCATAAGTAGAAACAAAAGAGTGCGACCTCTCTTGTGGACCCGTGTACTCCTCAAGTTCATCTGCTGAGTCGATGATGGTGATGTCATTGTGGTGGGTGCCGGCGGCAGGGAAGGAAATCTGAGGTAGCAAAAGATGGTCAGGAGTCGTGATGTCTGGTTTGGTGGATGCTTCTGTCGATGGAGTAGCTCAGGTGAGGTGGACGACGTCGCGGCAGGAGCAGGACAAACCACACAAAGTTTTCTTCGACACCTACCTGTAACTGAAGTAATGCTATAAGGGCTCATTTGGCTTGCATGATTCTAAAAATGCAGGGATAGGAGGAAAAACACCAGAATAGGATAGGAATGCACATGGGAAACAGAGCATTTGTGAACACATGATTTCTGTCAACTTGGGTGTTTGGTTCACACGAAAAGGAGGAGCAGAGGAATGCAAAGAAACATGGCCAAAATAAAGTGAAACCATACGAAAGTGTGTACAGTTAGAATGTTATTCTGTCACTAATGCACTTGGTCTTGTTTTCATGCATAGGATTTTGAAAAGTAGGTCCAGGTGGATCTTTTGCTCCATTCCTTTCAAAAAAATGCATGAATAATTGAATAGTAGAGTGGCATAGGAAAATTTCCTATTGCTATGTTTTTCTATTGAACCATAATAGCCCTAATGGATCGACATGAATGTAGAGTAATAATTGATGCGACAAGTGTACAACCTCTTTGCCGTAGCCGTGTCGACCTCAGCATCATTGGGTTGGTCGCTGAAGAAGTTGAGGCAGAGGTGGCTGTTGGAGGTGTGGAGCAAGATCTGAGGAATCTGTAGACAGCGTGCTCCGGTGAGCCGTAATACGTCAATGCTGAAGTAGCACAAGATAGACATCGTTAATCTCAAGTGGGATTCTAACAGCATCTCCAATAGATGATGTAAAATGCATTACCAAAAGTGATAGATGTAAAATTCACATCACCAAAAACCACCTGACTACAATAGATGAGGTAAAAACTGTTGTCTCTAAACTTAACTGTCGAAACTGAAATTTACTGTGGAATCTGAATGTTACTGTGGAAACTGAACGCAATGGTAGCACAGAGGCACTTCACATGGGATAGTTTAGGGAGGGCCTGCAGTTCATCTTCAACCTGCACCCCCTGAGCCGCCAGCCACCAACGGCTGAACCCCGTGCCACCTCGCCACCCCGAAACAACTACCCACCGCCGCCTCGCCGCCCCGAAACAACTCCCCACCGCTGATCCGCTGCCGCCTCGCCGCCCCGAAACAACTCCCCACCGTCGGTCCGCCGCCGCCCCGGCCAGCCCTCTAGCCCCCCCCCCCCGCACCAAGCTTTTTCTCCGGTGATCCCCATGCCACCGCCCCCCACCGCCGGCGAGTAGCACCCCACCCAGAACCCTAAGATAGATAGTGGGGTACCTCTCCGGCGAGCCCCCCTCCCCGCTGCGGTGGTTCTTCCTTAACTCCGGCGAGACCCACCACCCCCTGAAAATTGACTGACCCAAAAGTCGATTCAGTCGACTGAAGTGTAGCTAAATCGGAGCAGAGAAGTAGCACGAGTGAGGGGGAAAGAAGCAGCGCGAGCGAGCCAGAGCCTGGGCAGCAGTAGCAATAGCGTGAGCGAGCGAGCGAGAGCCAGAGCAGCAGCAGCAGGGCGAGCGACCGAGCCACAGCCAGAGCAGCAGCAGCAGGTCCGGCTATTATGGAAGCCGCCGCCGAAGGGGCTGCTACCTCTTGAGCACTGCGTTGGGTTTCCCCGAAGAGGAAGGGATGATGCAGCAAAGTAGCGTAAGTATTTCCCTCAGTTTTTGAGAACCAAGGTATCATTCTAGTAGGAGGCTACGCTTGAGTCCCTCGTACCTACACAAAAACAATAGCTCAACGCAACCAACGCGCTTAGGGGTTGTCAATCCCTTCACGGTCACTTACGAAAGTGAGACCTGATAGAGATAATAAATAATATTTTTTTGGTATTTTTGGTATAAAGATGCAAAGTAAATAAAGTAAAAGCAAAGTAAAAGCAAAGCAATAATAAAGTGATGGAGATTGATATGATGAGAAAGAGATCCGGGGGCCATAGGTTTCACTAGTGGCTTCTCTCAAGAGCATAAGTATTCTACGGTGGGTGAACAAATTACTGTTGAGCAATTGACAGAATTGAGCATAGTTATGAGAATATCTAGGTATGATCATGTATATAGGCATCACGTCCGAGACAAGTAGACCGAAACGATTCTGCATCTACTACTATTACTCCACTCATCGACCGCTATGCAGCATGCATCTAGAGTATTAAGTTTAAAACAGAGTAACGCCTTAAGCAAGATGACATGATGTAGAGGGATAGTTTCATGCAATATGATAAAAAACCCCATCTTGTTATCCTCGATGGCAACAATACAATACGTGCCATGCTGCCCCTTCTGTCACTAGGAAAGGACACCGCAAGATTGAACCCAAAGCTAAGCACTGCTCCGATGGCAAGAACAACCTATCTAGTAGGCCAAACCAAACTGATAATTCGAAGAGACTTGCAAAGATAACCAATCATACATAAAAGAATTCAGAGAAGATTCAAATATTATTCATAGATAGACTTGATCATAAACCCACAATTCATCGGTCTCAACAAACACACCGCAAAAAGAAGATTACATCGAATAGATCTCCATGAGAGAGGGGGAGAACATTGTATTGAGATCCAAAAAGAGAGAAGAAGCCATCTAGCTACTAGCTATGGACCCGTAGGTCTGAAGTAAACTACTCACACTTCATCGAAGGGGCTTGGATGATGATGTAGAAGTCCTCTGTGATCGATACCTCCTCCGGCGGAGCTCCGGAACAGGCCCCAAGATGGGATCTCGTGGATACAGAAAGTTACGACGGTGGAATTAGGTTTTTGGCTCCGTCCCTGATCGTTTGGGGGTACGTGGATATATATAGGAGGAAGAAGTACATCGGTGGAGCTTCGAGGGGCCCACGAGGCAGGGGACGCGCCCTGGGGGGGCGCCCCCTACCCTCATGAGCACCTCGTGGCTTTCTTGACGGAGGGTCCAAGTCTCATGGATCTTATCTGATGAGAAAATCACGTTTCCGAAGGTTTCATTCCGTTTGGATCCGTTTGATATTCCTTTTCTTCGAAACCCTAAAACAGGCAAAAAACAGCAATTCTGGGCTGGGCCTCCGGTTAATAGGTTAGTCCCAAAATAATATAAAAGTGGAAAATAAAGCCCAATAATGTCTAAAACAGTAGATAATATAGCATGGAGCAATCAAAAATTATAGATACGTTGGAGACGTATCAAGCATCCCCAAGCTTAATTCCTGCTCGTCCTCGAGTAGGTAAATGATAAAAACAGAATTTTTGATGCGGAGTGCTACTTGGCATAATTTTAATGTAATTCTTCTTAATTGTGGTATGAATATTTAGATCCGAAAGATTCAAGACAAAAGTTCATATTGACAGAAAAATGATAATACTTCAAGCATACTAACTAAGCAATTATGTCTTCTCAAAATAACATGGCCAAAGAAAGTTCATACCTACAAAATCATATAGTTTAGTCATGTTTCATTTTCGTCACACAAGAATGCTATCATCATGCACAACCCTGATGACAAGCCAAGCAATTGTTTCATACTTTACTAATCTCAAACCTATAAACTTTCACGCAATATATGACCGCGAGTGTCGTGGTTTTGTCACGGCAGATGTCCTATTGAAAGGACTTAGTCGTGGAGCCATCGCTACGGGTTAGCTTGAAGGGGTTAAAGCGGACACAAGAACGCAAGAGAGTTTATACTAGTTCAGCCCCTTCAATGAAGGTAAAAGCCTACCTCTAGTTGTGATGGAATTGATGGGTGTTTCGATGACTAGGGAGCAAATAAGCTTCGCCTATGTCTCGAATTGTTGTCTGTTGTCCCTGAACCGCCGCCGGGTCGTCCCCTTATATACATGGGTGACGCCTGCCGGTTCAGAGAGTCCCAACACCGGTTCATACTCGTATCCGGGTTGGTCTCTCCTTGTTCCTAACTTATATTACAAGTATATGCACAAAGCTGATGTACGGCTATAGGTTGTAAACCGACTACGGGCCCTGGGCCTTTATTTGCCTCTTTGGGCTTTAACACCTTTGAACTACTGATGGAGTTAATACGGCCCAGGTAGGCCGGTTTATGCCCAGTAGTAATATCCCCAACATTAGGCCCCAGATTGATTTGAACAGGTTCATGTCAATCCTTAGCAAACATCTTCGTCTTCAACATCTTCTTGTAGTTGTTGAACCGCCGTGACGTCATCTTCTCTGTTTGCTGTAAACCGGCATGACATCATCTGTCATAAAGAAAGCATCCATGCTATCTTCTTGTTTAATAGATTCGCAATGACCGAGGTGACCGTCCTACTTCCAAAATCTGCGGTCCCTTGATTCCCGCGCCTGACACATGTCCTTTGCCTTATAAATAGGCCCGAAGGGTCATTTCTTTTCTTCCCTTCACGCCCTTCCTCTTCGTCTTCCTCGCGTCGCCAGTCTCAGAGCTCCTCCACCGCCGTCGTCTTCTGCATCACCCTTGGCCGCTGCATCAACTTGAACGCGCCAGAAAGCCACGGCGACCTTCCGCGTTTTCCTCAGCTCTGGTAGGTCTTCTGTTCTTCTCAACATAGATCTGATCTAGGGCTTCGTGTTCTTGCGGTGTTCATCACTTGTTCATACTCATGTACTATCTCCTGGATGCACATGCGAACCCTTGCTTTGTGTAGCGGTAACTTTTAGTACCCGCCGTTAGTTTCCTGCCCAAAACCGTAGATCTCACATATACTTCTGCCCATTGATTCAATACTGTTCTGCTTTGATCTTCGACTATTTTTCTTATTTTCTGAACTTGCTTCAGATCCAACGTCGTAACAAGACCTTGTGAAACCTGTTTCTGCATACTTAACCATCTGCAATCTCAATTGCTTCAATGTTTAGATCAGGCGGTTTAACCTGATAGAAAATTTTCCAAACTGGTATATGCCATTAGTCCCCTTGTTGAACCGCCATATGTTGTTGCTTCATAAAACTCCGGTTTAGATAGATCTGCTTCCGGTTTAATGTTGCACATATCAATATACCTTGTAGATTTCATCATGGCCAAGCAAGTGTATGAGTGCAACTGGGTCCCTTCTCGCGTCACAGAGGATCAACTGGACGATTTAGTCCTGATTGGCGCCTTGGGCAGCAAAGACACCATCCATTGGAGGGCTCCTGGCAAAGAATGCCCCCCCACACCTCGAGAAGGAGAGGTTGTTGTCTTCGTAGAACACTTAGCCCGGGGTTTTAAACCGCCCGGTTCTAAATTTTACCGGGATGTTCTAGCTGATTTCCAACTCCATCCGCAAGACACTGGCCCCAACTCTATTACAAATATGTGCCACTTCCAAGCGCTCTGTGAGGTGTTCTTTCAAGAGGAGCCCACGGTGGAATTATTCAGAGATCTTTTCCATCTAAACCGCCGTACTGAGTTTACTGATGGCTCTAATACAGAGTTGGGTGGCATGGCGATTCAAAAAAGGAAAGAGGTCACATACCCTCACGCCAAGCTGCACAGTCACCCCAAGGAGTGGAATCAGACATGGTTCTACTGCAAAGATACCTCTCCTGCTGGTGAGAATCCCTTGCCTGGTTTTCGTCCGGAGCGGCTCAGCAATACCCATACTTTTCCTCAATGATTGACTGCCCAGGAGAGAAGCAAATATGCTCCCCAGCTGTCAAAGCTCAGAGCCTTTATGGCCAACGGTTTAACAGGGGTTGACCTTGCTCGCTATTGGATATCATGGATCATACTGCCCCTTAGTCAGCGCTCCAGTTTGATGTGCGAATATACTGATAGTGTGGATGACCCACTGTGACATTGAAGACTCCAGCTGTCTGGTGAAGAAATCACGGAGGCTGTGTGTAAGATACTGAATGAACTGGAGCACATCTGCGCTAGAACCGGCCTGCTTCCCTTCTGCGCCACCAACAAACCGCCAGCTGTAAGACTTTGATTTTTCTCTTTGCTGAATCTGTTATCGATATGTCTCGCCATTGTTTCTAATATCAGTGTCTGCATAATCAGGGTGATGACCCGTTTTGGAGCAAAAAGCTGCCGCAAGAGAAACCAGAGAAAACAGATAAACCGAAAAGGGCAACCCGGCAAAAAACTAAAGCTGTGAAGAAGACTACCCACCGGAAAAGAACCACTGCATCTTCTAATTTGGCCCCTGATGACGAGGTGGATAATCCGGACTTTGAGGTAGAGCTTGACTCACTTGGTTTATTTTTCATGCATCTTATTGATGATGATATTTTTCAGGATGATGCCGAAGCCAGCCATGCGGATGTTGTAGAGGTAATTATTCTCTCTTCCGATTCAGAAACTTTGCCTTCACAAAAAATCCGTCAGGCAAACCGGAAAGTTAAATTTTCTCATCCTCTTGCTTATTTGGATCCTAAACTTCTTATGAAGACTCAACAACACGAAGCTCGCCGCACCACCCGGCACAGCGGCCAGGTAGTTACCTCTGCCGGTTTACCGAACTGTCCGGTTCGGAAACGTCATTCTGAGGTCTCTAATTCGCTTGTCAGTACTTGTCCTAAAGCGGGCTGCTTTCGTCAACCTCTTAATCCGTCTAACTCCGATTATCAGGCTATTTCCCACTCATCTTCTGGCGAGTCGTCGGCTACTCAGCTCCCACCGCTCAAAATGGTGCTTGGGTAAGCTATATTTATTGTGATGTTTGCAGTATATTGCCTTAGAACATATGCTGTATTTAATTTTGTTATTTTTCTCAGGGCCAAACCTAGGCCGAGCAAGAAGGCCCGCCTGGATAAAGCGGCCGAAGAAGATGTCATTCTTGAACCAGGCACAACACCCAATCTTGAAGCGGCTATTCCTGAGGATATTCCCAATGATCCACCGCAGCTAGATGATGATCTTACTGCCGAGGAAAGACCTACTGATACCTCAGGTCCTATCCATCAGCCCACAGGTTCCCTCCGGGTTGAAAGCTCCACCGGTCTCGCAAAACCTACTGACAAGCCAACAGCTCCAGTGCAAACCGGCGGTACGAATGATGATGAAGTTGTCATTACTGGCACTGGCCATACTGAGCCAAGCAACTCTGTCGCTTTATCCAAACATTCTGCCAAGGAGGAATTAGCTGCTTTTGGCAAAGGCAAGTGGAATGCTGATCTGACGGCTTACGCTGCTCTGAACGCCCGAGATATCCATTCCGGCTATCTGAACCGGCTGTATACCAGCCATGACTATGAAGTCGGTCTGGTTAATATGATGAAGGATAAATATGAGGTAACTTCCATATGCTCCTTCTTGCTTGTATGCTTTCATTCTTGTTGACTCTCCTAGCCCCTAAGGGCCGATTTGAAATATTCTTTCAAACCGGGACTTAATACTATGAATCTTGATGCTTTGAAATTTGCTGATGTAGTCCCCAAGGGCCGGTTCAACTTAGCGTAGTTAAACCGGTACTTTAAGTAAATGAAACTGCCGCATCAGAATACATATGATCAAATAGCCATTAGCCCCCAAGTGCCAAGTTGAATACTTGTATTGAGCTTGGGATTTTGTAAACAATTGAAAGATGAAGATCGAATATGCATTAGCCCCCAAGTGCCAAGTTGAATACTTGTATTGAGCTTGGGACTTTGTAAACCATTGAAAGATGAAGATCGAATATGCATTAGCCCCCAAGTGTTAAGCACATAACTTGTTATGTGGTTGGCACTTGAATCCTTCTACCAATTTGCTGAAGCATATATCTGTATGCATGCAGGCGGAGCTAAAGACGAAAGAGAACCAAGTCATCGACCTTCAAGAAGCCCTGAAAACCCAACAAGCTGAAACCTCCAAAGCAAAAGAGGAATTGGCCAGTGCTTTAAGCGCCATGGAACAACTTAAGGAAAACTTCAAAAAGAAACGGGCGGACTGGGCCACTGAGAAATCCGCTTTGATCAAACGAGCAGAGGATGCTGAGGCTGCACTAAAACCAGTGGCAGATGAACTGACCAGCATAAAGCGGCACGTGCATGCCATGACTGCTGCTATCTTTGGTAAGCCAGTTTTCCTACTGAATTGGCTCTGCCTTCTGACAAAGTCGCCGGTTTATTAACCCTTTATGGTATTTCAGGGACACGCATTGGTCACTTGGGGTCAGATGTACGGAAGAAGCTAAAAGCCGCCTATACATTGGTTGAACAATTGTATACTGGTGCCCAGCGGATCATCTGTACCGCCTCTCATAACAAACTGGCGCCTACTTTGATTCAAGATACTCTGATGAAACTGTCAGTGCTTCCTGCCCGGATTGAAGAGCTAAAGAAATCTGCTGCTCAAACCGGCGCAATCAATGCTTTAATCCGGGCAAAAGCCTGGGTGCCGGATTTTGATCCTGTTGAAGCGGCTCAGGGCTATCCCAGCTTGAAGGAAGATGGATCAGAATTCGGTGAAGCGGATCTGCGAGCGATAAACCGGGAGGTGCGTCCACTATCTTGTCAGTTGGCTGAGGAAGCAGACTTGTCTCGTTATCAAGTGCAATATGACAGTCAGAACAAGCGAATAGCTGCGCCAAGCCATGAATCAGAAAATCTGATTCCTCCAATCCGTAAGCATACTTACGCTCCCGATATTGACCTGTCCTTGCTG